>NW_008824058.1:309396-331770 GCF_000699105.1 Pygoscelis adeliae
GTCCAGCTCTGGAGCCCTCAGCATAAGAAAGACACGGACCTGTTGGATCGGGTCCAGAAGAGGGCCACGAAAATGATCAGGGGGATGGAACACCTCTCCTAGGAAGAAAGGCTGAGAGAGTTGGGATTGTTCAGCCCGGAGAAGAGGAGGCTCCAAGGAGACCTTATTGCGACCTTTCAATACTTAAAAGGGGGCTTGTAAGAAAGATGGGGACAAACCTTTTAGCAGGGCCTACAGCAATAGGACAAGGGGTAATGGTTTTAAACTAAAAGAGGGTAGATATAGACTAGATATAAGGAAGACATTTTTTATGCTGAGGGTGATGAAACACTGGAACAGGTTGCCCAGAGAGGTGGCAGATGTCCCACCCCTGGAAACATTCAAGGTCAGGCTGGATGGGGCTCTGAGCAACCTGATTTAGTTGAAGATGTCCCTGCCCACGGCAGGGGGGTTGGACTAGATGACCTTTAGAGGTCCCTTCCAACCCAACCTATTCTATGATTCTATGAAATCTCTCTATAGGATTAGAAATACTATTTATATCTACACCTCATCAGTATAAAGAGAAGCAACAACTTTGTCTGTTAGCACTACCGAGTATTTTGCATAAGCTTCTAACAAATTATTAAAGCAACTCAGAGGAGAATCTCTAAGACGTATCCATATGAATAGATCATAAAACCTACTAAAGCTGTAAGCTTTACCTTAAAAATATGAGCTTTCAGTATATGATGACCAAGTTCCATAGTCTGTTGGCGGTTTAACTTTCCCTCTTGTCGAGAAAACATGAAAGCCAGTAGAGCATGTCCGTTCCTAGTAAAAAGGATTAAGAAAGAACTGCTTTTATAACTATACTTTCAGTAAATATCCTAACACATCTGTATGCCTGTCATAATAGCTCAACTTTGCCAGACTACTGAAACATACCATTACTTCTCAACAAAATTCTTTCCATAACAAAATAATGCAAAGAGAAAAAAGGCAAATTTCAAAGTTGAAACACAATCCTAATATTTCTCTACTGTCACCTCACAAGAGGCCCATGTCAGAACCAATGCAGCTTTGGACACCAATTTGCATACTGCTTCCCCCTTTTGTCTTGTTTCATCTCATAGTCAGAAACTGCAGGTTACCTCAGATAAAACTCAATCCTTTCAGAAGTAGATCTAAAATCTTTTGAAATTTGAGATAAAATGTGTATTTAGTAATTCTACATCTACATTAGTCGCTGGTCAGTGTTCTAAGAAACAGTGGAAATGGCATAACCCTGAGAAAACAAGGTTATCGCATACTATACATTCCAGTATACAGGCTATATACTGGAACTGGGCAATTAACCACATGCTAATTAGACTATTCATCTGGGGGATGAAGTTGTGGGGGGCTTCTTGCCCCATCTTCAGAAATTTCTGAACAGAACTTTTTGAAAACGGAAGCTTTAAGTAAGACTAGGCAACATGCCACCTTCTGTTAGAGCATGCACTGTGCATCAGGTATTCAATGGGCCCAGGGTGCAGCTAGCAACATTGAAAAATGGTAGGGGCCAAACAGTCTGCAACCCTGATAATTCCACCTACTGAACTGTTTTTGTTAAATCTGCTGGAAAGCACAGAGAAGTCTTGGGTTGGTGATAATTTTAAACGTCAGCATTATTTATTCTTTTGTAAAAACAAAAAAACTAAAACCTGAAGAATATGAAAAAAATGGAAAATGCAGACGGCAAAAATGTGCACGTACAATAATTGTCTTATTGTCTCCAATTTAACTAATTAATGCTCTCTAAGTCAAAGAAGGTGAGATGGAACAAACTGAAACAATGTCATGAGGACATAATTATAGAATGAAATGTCTTAATTTTTTTATGTTTAGAAGAGCCCAAATGATCTGTTCTTTCTATTCCTACACTCTAAATAGACAAGGTGTTGCTGCACATAATTGTCAACAACTCTGCTATATTAATAACAACATAATACTCTCATTTCCCCATGAAGGTAGCAAAATCAAATGCAAATTTGCAAATTCTATGAAGTCAATTATGCATTGTGACCTCTGATACTTCTGGTCAAGTCTACCTCTAAATATAGAAAAGTTTTCATTTTGGAAAAAATTAGGCGTGCTTGTGCTTTAACATTACTCTCTCCTCTCACCAATTGTTACAATCAATTATATAAAACATAATTGCAGTTATTTGAACATGATTTACTGCAGGTTTCATTTACCTTGGCTCACATAAGAAGTCAGTATTTTCACCATCTGCTCTCCAAACAAACCATTCCCTGAAGGAAGGATGGCAGAACATACGTGTTTTGTCACGTCTTTTTATCAGAAAACACGAAAGGGCTTCCATCCTTTGGCTGAAGTCTTCCCATTGTTGTTCACCATTTATTTGGCCTGCATTAATAGCTTGGAAAATCTGGTCATCTGTCATGGGATGTAGGGATGCCAGTGCCACATTTAATATTGGTAGGGCTCGCTCAAAAGCAGAGTTTGTCATGAACTTCATATTGCATTGAAGTAAGTACAGTTCTGATAGAGACACTGGAACAACCTTGTAGCTTGCACTTTTGATTACTAAGTGACCTTTTTGGAAAAGATCCAGAGTGAGTTTCAAATAGAGATAAGATCCCAGGCTTCTCATGATCAGGTGGTTACTCACTTTCCCAATAATAGCTGCATCAGCTTTTCCATTTAAGGATATGTTGTTTATAATTTCCTGGCTGTTATTAATTCTGTACTGAATATAAGCATTCAAGTCATCATGAATTTCTTTGTTGTCTGGAAAATTGTCCAGGGATATTGCAATAAAGGGCAGTGAACTTACTACTTCCTATGAGGGGGAGAGGAGAAAAAGAGAAGGAAAAAACAAAACAAAACAAACCACACGGGCATTACAGTATTCCAGCACTGAGAACTCAACAATGCATCTTTGCTATATTTCTCTTCTGTAATGAGTACCAGGCAGATTAAAAAGAAATTCAGTATCTCTGTGATGGCTTTGCAAATATTGTCCCCTGAATAACAGGTAGAACAGTATTTCTACATTTCATCATTTTTCATAGGAAGGTGTCAAATATTCTACTGACCAAGCTCAGCAAGGCAACTGAGGGGGATGAGCTATAGAAATGATCACTTCAAAATTAAGGGAACAGAAAACAGTTACCAGAATTGGACCCTAAGACAGGCCAGGGGAAGGGGGGAGGTTTTTAAGAAGGAATGATTAAGAAGTATCACAAATGACAAGAGAGAAAAGAATGGAATGTCCTCATCATTACATCTTCCAGTAACAATGTACCAGAAAGGTACCATCCACACATATACAGCCCCATTTAGTTTAAGGCAGGTACCAAGTACGGTACTTCAACAGGTTTACCTGAACACATTTTTATGTTTATGTAACACAGAACACATTTATGTTTATGTAAATAAAGATCCAAAAGACCTAAAAGTTCTTACATAGAGGCATATATCAGAAGGGTTTAACAAACTTCTCAACGCTTTCACAACACAAAAAGGAACTCTTTATTCCACTTTAAAGCAGTTACATGGATTTCAAGAAGCTGAACTTTCAGGCTAGTGAGATGTTTTCACCACAGATGCACAGCCCTCCAGACAGGAAATAGTCCCTACTGCAGAAATCCCTTGTTAAAAATAAGAATTCAGTAGACAACTAAACTCTTCAGCCAGTTAAATGCTTAGAGTCCTAGTGGCAAGAAGGCAGATATGAAATAAACTCTCAGAAGGCTGTACTGAAGCACAGCTGCACCTTAACATTGTCAAAACAGACTTCACATGAGCATTGTCTTGCACCTTGTCAGCTGGGTGCACAGAGCAACTCTGGAGCCATCTGCCTACTTCTGTCCAGATATACTCTCAACTGCATTAGGAAACAGCTACTATAGAGCTGGACTTCAGTCCTCCTTCAAGTCGTCGTCTTTGAGAATGAGGGATGCCTAGTCAAGTGGCAGTATAGGACTGGTAGAGCTGTATCTCAAGCACTGTCAAAATATATAAAGGGTGCTATCTCAGAGATACCGTGAAAGACTAAAACAGACACACCTCCTTTTTTAAACTGAAGTGAACTGAAGGTGACTATCTTAAAACAGCCTGACTAGTGCTGGAAACAAAACCAGAACTTTGTTCAGAACATTGCTGTCCAGCACAGAAAAATAGGAGTTCTGTATGGCCTCACTTAAACACTCTCAGGATTTCTGCAAGTATCTCTTAGCTGCTTAATTCTGACAAAATGCTTTAACCAGAAGTTTTGAGGCTGGGTTTTTTCAGGGGCAGCAGACGAAGAGATACAGAGATATCAATGGTAATAAGGCCAGAAATCAATCTCATCAACACAGATAGTGGAATTGTGGCTTATCCCTTCCTAAAAAGTGAAAATCCAGAGCTTAATACTAGCAGAAATACACTCCAACAAGTAAATGTTGAAGGGAAAAATCACTGTGGGTTTCTAATTGCTTTTATTTTTTTTAAGCTTTCAATCATTCATTTGCCCATTTCACTCCTGAAGGCCAAAGAAACATACTCTGATTTCACCACTTCTTGTATTATCAGTTCTACTAGCATACTCAAGAAAGTGATTCAAAACAAAAAAGGCCTCCAATACCATATTTGTGCACTGTAAAGAAACATGAAACAACGAAGGAAGGAAGGAAAAAAAACACCAAGAAACTTTACTTTTAATTCCGCTAAACCTGGTATTTTTCATAATAATGCAGCTGCACTGATATAAAAGATCACGTAGGCTTTGAGGGTAAGAAAAAAGTTAAAAGGTGTTTTTACCTGGAAGTTAGTTCTTACTGTCACAATGAGCTTCAGCCAGGGAGGAAACTTACATATTATGTTTGTGATAAATGAAGAAAGTGTGTCACCATAATCAGGTTTATGAAATTCAGCATCATTTAAACCATCTATCAAAATTATGTAGTCTTCCTCAGGAATTTTCCGCTCTGAAATATAAAAATAAAAAAAGATGAATACAAATTCTTATTTTTATCCCCAAATTTTTAACATCAAGAAATAAAAATGTTTCTTTACGCACAACAATATACCTTAAGGCATTTAAGCATTATTTAGGAGATTAAAATCAACATTAGGAGATCTAAAACAACATTGCCATAAAATGCTAAAAAGTGGAAGCAATCACTTACAATAGTGACTTTTACTGCACTATATTATGGATCTATTTCACAACTGATTTAAAAAGAGTTAAAAGATTAAACAAGGCTGTTAACATGTAAGAGGTAAGGGATGCATGGATATGGGAAGAAGGGATATGTAGGTTGTTTAAGCTATTAGTTAACACTGCTTTTAATTATTAGCTATTTACTTTAAACTTATTGTTGTGGTTTAACCACACACCACCTTGGACATGAGGAAAAATTTCTTTACTGAAAGAGTGGTTAAACATTGGAACAGGCTGCCCAGGGAAGTGGTGGAGTCACCATCCCTGGAGGTATTTAAAAGACGGGTAGATGAGGCGCTTAGGGACATGGTTTAGTGGGCATGGTGGTGTTGGGTCGATGGTTGGACTCGATGATCTTGGAGGTCTCTTCCAACCTTAATGATTCTATGATTCTATGATTCTATGATTTTACTACAGTAAAACTACAGTACTTTTACTCATCTTGGTTTACATTTGAAATGTATAAACAAGTGGGTGGAGATAAAAATAAAAACAGTATAATAATAAAATAATAACAACAATAATAATGTAGTAGTAATAATAATAATATACAAAGCAAGTGATGCACAGTGCAATTGCTCACCACCTGCTGACTGATGCCTAGCCAGTCCCTGAGCAGTGGCACCCCCAGCCAGCTTTCCCCAGTTTATATACTGAGCATGATGTCCTATGGTATGGAATGTCCCTTTGGCCAGTTTGGGTCAGCTGTCCTGGCTGTGCCCCCTCCCAGCTTCTTGTGCACCTCCAGCCTTCTCAGTCAGTAGAGCATGGGAAGTTGAAAAGTCCTTGACTAGCTAAGCACTACTTAGCAACAACTAAAACATGGGTGTGTTATCAACATTGTTCTCATCCTAAATCCAAAACATAGCACTGTACCAGCTACTAGGAAGGAAATTAACTCTATCCCTGCCGAAACCAGGACACTTATCCTTTATTGGACTCAAACAAAAAAAAAGGCTACAATTTGCAAAAATCATAAAGACGTTGGTTTACACTTTCAGTTCTGAGGAGAAAAGGTTATTCTGCAACAACTTGAGAAACGAGCAAAATTCAATTTGAGCACTTGTTAAGGATGAAAATCCCAGGGGTAAGCATAAGATTTGCCAATGGATTTCATAGATATTTGTTGACAGTCAACAAAATTCAAGAACTGCAAACCAGTTTTCACAGGAATGACACATGCTCTGTTCACACACGAGCAAATCTGCTCCCCCGTCTTGCCATCTATCAAGTATCTGCTCAAGCTGGCATATACTGTGAAGCTAGCTGTTTTCAAGGAGGAGTTTGCCAGTTTTTTTGTTGGTTTTTTTTTTTTAAATACAGAAGTCATGTTTTTACATGCTTTCTTGGAAAATTGCCATGTCAATTTTAAAAGCAAGCAAGAAACACATCCACTTTGCAGGTGTTTAGGCATGGAAAATTACAAAACAAAAAAGCATGACAAAACTCAAAAGTATCTGAAAACAAAATCCTTTAATGCAAACGTGCCAGCCTTAACTTCAACCTACAAAGTTATCCTTGAGTTTTCTGGCAAAAAACATAAATGTAAAGTTTTCACAATCTTTAATAAGTTTCACAGAACTGTATTATAGAACATGAAACAACTATTCAAAACTTACATATTATTGTTACAAACAACGACCACAATTAAGGAATCCCTTTCTCCAGGAATGTTCCGATTTATTTATTTCTCTTAGAGCATTAAAATACATATTCTTACTTTTTTTTTTACTTTTTATGCAGTTTAGATTCAGTTTCCAAGCCACTTCCTGCTTAACCTACCTTTCCTGAGGTTTGAAAGTGGTTCCAACACTCCCCTTTTAAAAGCTGCCCCTGGATCTTGGACACAAGATCTCAGGCTAAGCATGCTTTGTAAGTGAGGCTCTTTTATTAGAAGATCTCTGTATGCCGTTAATTGATTTGAACGACAAAGTAAAGCTGCAATACTGTGCACGAATTCTGGGACAAGACACGTGTATGTGTTGTCAGCTTGACAGTAGTGGTAAGCAACGACCTGGAGAATTTTAAAAAAAAAAGTTTTACCCCTTCAATATTTAAGTTGGTTACTAGTTAGTCAAATTACAATGAAGTGTTACTAAATTTCTCTTCAACTACAAAATGTTTGTCAGTGTTAGAATAATTATCCAACTCTGCAACTGGTCTCAGATGGCCTGTGTCAGAGACATAGAAAGGAAGACAATGAAATAGATCTTGACCTTGTAGGGCATGCAAAGAGGAAAAGAAATAAAAATGTCAGATTCTGGCAGGAAAACATAGTAATTTGAGTTCATGCCATTTGCATACAGTGGGTAAACAGCTAAGTCACTAAGCAGCACAAGAAAAATAACTTGAAGCTCTGACTAAGCAACCTATTAGCTATAATTTAACAACACCGTGTCACACACTGTAATGACCCAAGAACTAATTTGATCATCATCAGGCAAAAGTAAATGACAGACAGCTATTAAAGACATCCTCATATAGCAAACAGAGAAAGAGGACAACTGGCTTTATTCTGATTATTGCAAAGGTGTGTATTACTTAAAAATAAAACATAACATAGGCCATACTTCTTTGGAAAAAAAAAAAAAATCAAACCACAAGGAAAACAGTGCTCACAGTAAATAAGTTTGCACTTCAGTGGCTTTCCTAACATTGTTTCCAAATAATCACATCACCTTAAAGACTGCAACAATAACCCCATGTTTTCCTCACAACTATTTGCATAAAATATGCAATCCAGACATTAATTATTTTTACTACTTAGGCAAAAATTAAAACTTATAATAATCTAATGCAAAAATAACTTTTAATTGCTTACTTCAGACTCTCAGAGTATGGAAAATAGCCTAAATTCAGACTCAACCTGTATCATAGAATATAGATGGATTATACACAGACCAAACATTTTACCTTCTTTTTTTCTTCCAAAATTTTGCTTTTGGAAGGTACAGTGAGCATCTACCTGTAGAGAATATACAGCCCCTTTTGCAAGTAAAGGATTCCAACCTCCCATACACATATAAAACAGATGTGAAATTTTTCACGTAACTCGTTCTAAGACCAAGCAGAATTCAGGTAATAACTTGAAAGGTAGAAAAGGTAGGTAGCTGGTTTCACCAGTCTTGAAACATACACATCTTTTAGAAGTGTCCAAGGTTACTGCCTGTTCTCCCACCACTGACTACTGGCATACCCAGGAGGCTTTGCAAAGCAGACTGTCTCCCCCCAGGTTAGAAGTTTTCTAACATACTGAAAAACTATTAGTAAGTGAAAACTCACCTTTGAAGCAAGGCGCCTCACAGAATCACCTGTTTGATTTTGGTATTCAGGAGTACCAGGACAATTCAGAGTCTTCACTGTATTTGTACCACTTGTTGGAGGAGCAGATGAGGGTAACTGACTTAAGGGAATCTCCTGACAGGATTCACCACCTATTTTTAAAAGACAACAAATACAAAAGAGACCAAATTTGCTAATAGCAGATTGTTTTGTAGGAAACCATCACAGAATATCTTTACTGCTAGAGTAGAAATTAAAACTGAACAACAGCATTACAAGAAGCCTGCAACTAGTCTGATAAATACAGGCACATATTTGCAACTTTACAATTTTAAAACAATTCAACTGACTTTTAGAATAAAACTATAGAATTACTGAAAGCAAAACCATACTGATGTGAAGAGTTTCCTTATGAACGTTATATATGTGATGACTCATTTAAAGTAATAGTTATTATATGACTGAAGGGTTGGGAAATATAAACAATTTATCATTCTTCTTATTATTAATTATTATTATTATTTGAAATGTCAGGAGGGGAAGTAGCAGTAGTGACAGTCACATCCTTCCAGTTAGTGTAGGCACTGGATTGGTCAGGTGACAGAACCCTATGGATCCCAGTAGAAGACAGAACGCGTTACTCCATAGCTTTATTCTTGCCTCTACTGAAATTCTATGGAAACTGTGCAGTACTGAAAAGCGTGTGGTACACAGTGGGGAAGAAACATGTTACTTGCCTCTTTCTAAACTAATGGGAGAACAAGCTACTACAGTCACACTACCAACAGAGTTTAGGGTACACACTGCCTGACAGAAGGAAGAAATTCTACATATTGTCTCATTTTACTGTCTCTCTTGATGGGCTGAGCCCACGCTATGTTAAGTGGAAAGTATTTGTCAAAGCATACAATTTTAACAGTTTCATTTCCTCACTGGAGGAAACAAGTATTTGCCGAGGAGTTGATGAGGCCCGACTACTGTAAGCCAAAAAACCACACAACATTCAACTCTTGTTATCAGTACACTAAGCCAAACAATTACTCAGAAAAGGAACATACTTTTGGGGGATGAATTAGGGCTATTTGAAGCTATTTGCCTCATGCGACTTCCATGGCAGCTAAGTGCCACCAGCCGTGAAATAACTGCAGTCTTCCCAAATCCCACATTTCCAGTAACGACTGCTCCCCTGTTCTCTGCTGGATCAGTATTCTTCAATTTTTCTTCAATCGCTTGAAACAGCCATTCTCTTCCAACAAACACAGAGTCTGTTGTTATGCTTGGCACTTCAAACAACAGTGGCTTCAGCAAAATGTCTTGAGGCTTATAGGGGATGAAACGAGCTGAGAAAAGGTGGCAGGGAGAAAAGTTTATTAGAAGAAACTCAACATGCAATAAAACAGCACTGTTTCAAAAGATCATTTAATTCAGTAACCTTGTTAATAGTGTTCATAATCAGACTTATTAGAGCTTTCATCATGAAAACAATAAAGACTGATTTGCTCAGTTCAGGTCACCTCCATAATTCCTATGTGAATTAAATTCTAGAGGAAAGAAGCTACAAGTATAATTTGAGGATTTTGTTTGGTTGTTTTTTTTTTTTTTACAATTAAACTTGAGTTAATAAGTTGCAGAATCCATAAGTTTTCTTAAAAATGCATTAATAATTCTATAAATGGGGAAGTGCCAAACATTTTTCAGTTTAGAGTGAACTACACTGCTGAGCATCTCAGTGTCAAGTCTTCAGATCTGTAAAGACATTTACAGAGAAACAGAAAAAGGTACAGAGAATAAATAGATTTTTCTGGTTTAAAAAAACCCATATTTTTAAAATAATGTAAAAAAAATACTACCCTGTTTTTCTGTACTTTTGAAGCCACAAGAACAGAAATTACACAGCACAGCTGAAAGTACAGTCATGTTTGATTACTTTAATCTGCATATTTGGCAAAGACCTGACAAGACTTACAGAGAGAAGAATAATTTGGGTTTGGTTGCATAAAATACATTAAAATTTCCAGAAATAATAATGTTCACTAATATAATGTTCTGAGGATTCATTAACCAAATCTAATGTTACACAAATGCTGTAATCTAATTTCAGCATTAATTTAAGACTATGAAAAAACATAAATGAAAGAGGACAGCATAGCATCTATATACGATCTCAAGATCAGTTTTACCAGGAATTTGCTTAAATTTTTCTGCTTTTAACTGTTATTGGTTGTGATGGATGCACTCAACTCCTTGACCATACTAGCGGTAGTTTGGTTCAGGCTCCAAAGGAGGTAAAGGCCTAAGCTGTAACCAGGCCAAGAACTTCTCTAGTTCCAGTCGGTTCTCTGAAAACCCACAGAGGAACAGTGTGACACAGTAAGCATCGATGCGTATGAGCTTGGAACACCGATCACACGATTAACACATGAACAGCAGGTGGCTTTTCAAAGAATCATTCATCAGGGAACAAAGAAAGTTGTGGGTACAAGGAGTCTCATGCATACCTTTTCCATCGCATGTAATTTGACTACAAGCCAACTACTTTATTCCATAAATATGGCAGCCTAAGTGAGCCTTCTTTGAGCTCTCCCTGCTAAGCAGCTGGCTGCATGGCTGTGATCTCCCCTTGAGCTGGGATGCCCTCAAGGTTGCTCCTCAAGGCAGACCTCTCACACACTGCAGATCCTTTGTAAGTGACCAATATCATGCATAACCTTGTGTTATAGTGCACTAAGATTTTTGCCTTGGTAACTTTGAGGAGAAAACAAAAACCTGCATACATCACTTGTATTTAACATAAACCTGCTATTTTCAGACTCAAAGACCAGAGATATCGAAGTATATATTAGTCATAAATAAGTCTAATGGTATTAGATCAGTTTTCTTCCTAAAACAGAATTCTATTGACAGCCTCTTGGAAATTTTAAATTCAGCACAGTATTTCTTAAGCTGCAGTACACTCTTAACTGAATGTCACATAATAAAATCTGTCAGTCAAGAAAATATTCAGTACAGTTCCTGAACACTGGTATTACACAGCTTCAGTTTGGAGATTCACATGATCTGCACTGCACTGCCCATACACACTTAGATAAACAATATACTGATTTCTTATTAAAAGACATACATTCAATTTCTAAACCACAGCATTATGCAGGAAAAAGTGTAAGCAAGCATCTTATTTTCAGGCATGTCGAGTGACCTGTCAGGAGCATTCTAAAATAACACTTTGTGGGATAGGGGTGTTTACAAAGATCACAGAACATCCATGTTACAAAACTACTGAAGAACTGTATGCTTGTGCCAAGACAGATGCAGATGTAAATATGTGTACCTTTACTTTCCTGCTGCACTCTTCCACCAGCAGTGTTGTGCCAAGGTAAGCGAATTGAAGTGCGTAAAGGAGTATTTCTTTGTCCATCCAAATAACTCAGATCTTCCAGTTTGGTTGAACTTGTTGCTAGAGTATTAAATGACTGAAGCTTATTTTTCTCTCAGCATAAGTTACAAAGAACATTATTATTTATTACAGTTCTTTCCTCAACATAGTACTTACAGGTAAATTTTTCTAGACATTGGCAGTGGTTGAAGTCATTCATGTTATAACATTTACAAAACGCTTTTCAATCAAGTTCACTAAAAATTTAGTTGGATTTTCCCCCCTTCAGATGGCCCTCATGTCTGCCTTAACTTCCTCATGTGGTAAACAGTTCTCATGTTAATACAGTTTCCTTTTTTTACTATGAGAACAACCATATCAGTGAGGTCAGAAGTGTTAGGAACAGGTTCAGATACTAGCTGCTAGTACACTATCTGTGAGGAAATAGTTCTATTCTTTTTGTATCAAATGCTACAGAACTCTGGATAACATTTTTTATTTTCTTTGATTTTTAAACCACAATGATAGCTATACAAAAGAAGAACTGAAAATCCAGAGAACTGATTTGCCAAGTAATATCAGGGATACACTTTTTCACCAGAAATAAACCAAATGAATATTCACATTAAAAAAAAGTAGTTTGCAAATTGATATCAAATCCAAAGTCTTCCATCTGTTGGAGGAACAACACAGCAGGGCATAAGCAATTCAGATTTCTGGAGTGCATTGATAACAACTTCCTGACATAGGCGACTAAGAAGCCAAAAAGGAAAGATGCTCTGCTGGACCTGATACAAACAAGGAAGAACTTGCCATAGATGTGAAAGTTGGGGGCATTCTTGGCTGCAGTGACCATGAGATGGTGGAGTTCAGGATCCTAATAAGGGAGCACAGAGCAAAAAGCAGGAGCACAACACCAGATTTCAGGAGCACAGACTTTAATCTTTCAGAGTTCTGTTTGGAAGAATCCCATAGCATACAGTCCTGGAGAGAAGAGGGATCCAAAAGAGCTGGTTGACACTCAAGGATAACCTCCTGCAAGCTCAAGAAAAGGCCATCCTGACAAGTAGGAAATAAAGCAAATATGGCAGGAGGTCTGCATAGATAAGCAAGGAACTCTCAACTGAACACAAGCTGGATGGGGCTTTGAGCAACCTCATCTAGTGAAAGATGCCCCTGTCCACAGCAGGAGGGTTGGAACTAGGTGATCTTTAAAGGTCCCTTCCAACCCAAACCATTCTGTGATTCTATGACACTATAAGACGATGACCGGCTTGGTGGATGGGGGGAGACCTGTGGATGTTGTCTACCTCAACTTTAGTAAGGCTTCTGACACTGTTTCCCATAACATTGTCATGGACAAGCTGATGAAGTACAGGTTATGTAAATGCACAGTGAGGTGGACCCAAAACTGGCTGAAAATGAATGGGCCCAGAGGGTTGTGATCAGTGGCACACAGTCCAGCTGGAGGCAACTCACTAGTGGTATACTCTGGCAGTCAGCACTGGGTCTAATACTGTTTAATATCTTCATTAACGGGGCAGAGTGCAACCTCACCAAGTTTGCAGATGATACAAGACTGGGAGGAATGGCTGATATGCCAGATGACTGTGCTGGCGTTCTGATGGATCTTGACAGGCTGAAGAACTGGGCTGAGTGGAATCTCATGAAGTTCAACCAAGGGAAATGCAGAGTCCTCCAGAATTTAAAGACTAGAAAAAGAGCCAGAGCCAAAAAGAGCCAATGCTCCTGTGGATGTCACTTTAAAAATACGAGAGGCTGGGCAGAATTCCTTTGCAACAAACTGAAAGGGAGGTTGCAGGTTTGAACTGAGTTTGTTCAGTTTTGAACAGAGATGGCTAAGACAGCAGCTTACTGTCATTCTTTACCTAACAGGAGGCCACCATCGGACTCTTCTTGAAGGGGCACAGTAACAGGATGAGAGGCAATGAACATAGGTTGGAACATGGGAATAGATATAGACACACACTAGATACAATAATCACTGAGGATACCCAAACAAGCTGCCCAAAGACACGGGGGAATAGTCATCCTTGGAGTTACTCAACACTCAACTGAACAAGGCCCTGGGCAAACTGTTCTAATTGGATGTGCTTCAAGTGAGACGGTGGACCAGAAACCTCCAGGGGCCCCTTACAACCTAAAGTAGTCTACGCTTTTTTAACACTCAAAAAACTCAGGTACTCATAAGTCTACGAGATGCCAAAGCTAAAATCTGGGGATCTGTATTTCAGACAATAGACTATAACAATGAAAGGGCAGTTACTGCAGTCCTCTTTGGCAACAAAGCCATTTAGTTCAGAGTGAAATTCCCCAAAATTTATGCAGTAGTGCTATAATATCCATGAAAAGAAGGTGGTTGCTGCTTCCTCCCCTGTCTTGTCCTAGAGTCAGCAAAATTAGTGTCCATCTCCAAAAGGCACCAGTTTTAAACGGACATGCAAATCAAGTATGTGGAAAAAACATGAATCACATGCAAGCAAATACAAATGCTCCAAATGATAATCAGAGCAGAACACATGACCTTGACCATACGATGCAGAGTTGGAATATCATCTTCGTCACATTCATTAACTAGGAAGTTTTCTTCAGGAAGAGAATAACATATGATAAAAGGAAAAGCAGGAGCATGGCATGCTTATGGTCCATCTCAGAACTCCAGAATAGGAACTGAGACATAATAAAAGGGGAAGCAGTAAAAGCAAGACACAGTTCAATGATTCCTAAAACAACACTCCTGCTTCTCTAGCAGGGATTGGAGGTGTGACAACTTCTAATCCCACATTCATCTAGGAAAAATTTCTTCAGTCACACTAGATTTCACAAAAATCTGTAGCCAAAAGCTCTGCACTATCAGATACTAGAACATTTAAGATCAGGATACTACATTTCCTTTGACATGGGGCAATTTGCACAGAGCATTAACTTTTCAGCACTATAAAACTGTAACTCGGCTCATTCCATGGGCAAACTGCAGATAAATCAAGCTATTTTCAAAGCAGACTCAAAATTATTTCTAACATTTGTAATTTTATAACTATGTCAAATAGCTAAACACATGCAAATTTATTACAATTGTTTGCTGCTGTTCACTGTCAGACATTCACTTTTGTCAACAGGATGATTCTAATGAACAAACATAGCAGAAAGCTTTGTTCTGTGATAACAGCAGTTTTATGGAGAACTGTGGCATACTCTCTTCCCCAGTGAACCTGGGCATTATTGTATTCATACCATAACATGGTGCTGAAAAATAATCCTTCAACCACAGAATTTTGAAACAGTGTACTAATAACTTTCATGGTATCTTAAAACCTCAAATTACCTTTATTATGATTGCATTGTGTGTTTCTATCTTTCATGACACTTCATGAAGCATCTAAATGTAGGACTGTTTTTTTAAAAGCATCGGATTTTGGCTATTACTGACAAGTCTTAAGTTCTTGATAACATTTACTGAGCTGCATATTAGCATCTTTTTCTGTTGCAATTCCAATATATTAAAATTTGTGGGACTTTTCTGGAATAAACACATTATATACTTCCTTTGAAAATGAAATGGAGAGTGTTTCTTTTTTTTTCCCCCCAGCTGAGCCAACATGTTTCTGCCTTCACAATGAAAACACAGAACTAGTCCTCATATTACAATCTATAACCTTCCAAAATTTAAAGTGGTATTGTCAGAACTTAAAAGATTCTCATCAAAATTGCTAGCATGTTCTTTGCCAAAATTCTGCCATTGACAATTTAAAAAGTTGGTTTACTCGCAGTATTTCCTCTATACATCTTGCCATACTAAGAAAATTCCATGCATCAATTTTTGCTTCATTTTTTATAGTAAAAATACTTCCTTTTACTGACAATATTTTCTAGCTGGAATGAAGTATAATATCCTCCCCTCTTCCCTCTAGGAATCACCAACTCCCAAGCCCTAACCTCATTACTGAAGTTTTCTTCACTCTGTATTTACCAAGTTTTTTAACTTTGAATTTTTAGTTAGCTAAACCTACCCCCAGATATATGGCACCCATGCTTCTGAACACTTACCAGAACATTCTTCTTGCAGGGTTATATTTATGTAAGCAAATTGCCCGTTACTGTTGGAATTTGGTGGGCTCTGCTAATAGATTTTAAGTCAGAACTGCTTTTGCAGAGATTTGCCTATTTCACAACACTTAGAAAAAGTAATGGTAAGGTCACATATGTATCTATCACAACTGAACAGACTCACGTTTTCTGGATGAATGGTTCAACTAGAAGGCAGAATTCCACTTAGTTCTTTAAAAAAAGATATATGTCACTTGTTCAACAGAGATCAAAGTATGATTTTGGTCTTAGTGTTAGTCAGATTTACAGATCTAGCAAATGCGAGCATAGACAAAAGCGACAACCTCAAGGATTAGTTGACAGCAGATACAGTCCTAGAATGACTAATGGACTTTTGAAGTGTTCCAAAAGTCCTGACCTAACCAATACCTACTAAAAACCACAATAAAAGCCCTCTGTATGACAATTTTAAACAACTTAGATAATGCTCTTCTATTCAGTTTAGAACCTATGCCTTTTGTCCTATAAAAATACTTTCATACTAACAACATAACTTCAACAGAAAGCTTCAACAGAAATGTCCTATCATTAAGAACATCCTTTTTTTCTACATCAGGACTTTACCTGCAACAGAGTTTGGACGAGGCATTATTAAAGAGCCAGAACTTTGAGCATAAGGAACGGGACCCTCTCCTGTTGGTAGTACTTTTGGCAAATTCTCAGCAGATCCAATGGCTTCCTCTTCTGCAACTGGTGAACAATTATCTGTTCTTCGATCGTGACTAATCCCTTGATGTCTTCCAGCTCTGAGACTCCCATCCTTGCTCCATTCCAAACTGGATCCACTACGATCATCGTTTTCTGATGAACTGGTTATAGTTGCTGAAAAAGAGAGAAAAAAACCAAACAGCTAAAGTACACATCAGAGGAAAATGGCGCACTCGTGTTAATATATGTTATAATTTTCATACTCAAATGGCATTTTGGGCCAGCAGATATTCAAGTATTTCTTTACTAGGTATTTTGTTAAATTTAAGGACTATTATTTATCTAAAACAGCTGAACAACATAGCTTCTCAGATTGGGAAAAACACCTGAGAAAGGAGGCAAGAAAATGTTCTGAAGAATCCAGGTGTATCTTTAGATCTATGTAATTTGTGCTCAGGGGAGGGGAAAAAACCAAACCACCAACCAAACCAACCACCAAAACATGTATGACTTTTTATGAAGAATCTACTACTTCACCAAACTATGTCTCAACTTCTTTTAAAAATTAAAATTCTATAACATATCTTGCAAATTTTCAAACCATTCTGTAAACATGGAGACAACAAAAGGTCATTAAGAAGTAAAAATAGCATCTAGAGCAAGAAAAACATTTAAATGCATCTTTTTGATAATTCACATTTTTAAAGACTAATATTTTATAAAAAGAATTCAAAATTCAATTATTTGAAAAAACTTGCACAGTTCTTCCAAAGCTGGGAGGCTTTCCACAAGTCTACTTGTGACCAAACATCCTGTATATTGTGAAGCATAAATGATAAAAATTCAATGTTGTTCAGAGATCTAGCTCACCTAAAATAGATAGCTTAGCTACATCAGGATGACAATCTGCCTGCACTCACATACCTGGCAAACTACTCTTGATGGAAAGCTTCCAGCAACTGAGCTATATACTACTCCTTTCTTAAGTACCTACTACATTTCACTATCGGAGAGAGCATACAAGGCTAGATGCATGTTTGATCAGACCCAGTAGAGTATACAAACAAAATTTCAGATTATATTAAACATACTGATTCAGGGTTTTAAAGTATTTCAGTTTACTACAGTATAAAGTAAATCAGAGGCTCAAATAAAGGCTTTTTTTTTGTTTGTTTATAATGTCATCATAAGCCAATCAGAAAACATTTACAAATAATTTCTTAATATTATGTGAAACTTTATGGCAATAAGATGTGCTTTTTTTTCTGTGAAAATTTCAGATGCCACAAAATAAGCAACATAGAGCTAGACAGATCCTCAGCTAAAAGACAACTGAAGACCACACAGGTGGTTTTGGATGCTGCATTACACAACAGTAGCTTTCCACTGCTGTAGTGATTCACTCAATGAAAGCTGAAACAACACTAACTGCATTATCTAGAGTGCTCCAAATATTCCAGTTTGGTGGCTGAGGGTTATTAGAGGGCATCTTTAGTTCCTCAAGATTGTAGATAATCAAGGCCTCCTGCAATAACTGAAGGTGTGAAGAATTTATACTCCTAAAGACCTACTTGAGTAATGTTTGATAAAACCATGCTGTCACTTTTAACAGGAAAACACTCCTGATCAACACGTGGCTCAGGGGCTGGTGCCATCGGAGGAATTTTGGCTTTCTTGATCATGGGGAGGTTTACACGGCACGGGGCCTGCTGGCGACAGATGGAGTCCAGCTGTCTCACAGGGGGAAAAGGGTCATTGCTTATGAATTGGCAGGGCTCATTGACAGGGCTTTAAACTAGGTTTGAAGGGGGAAGGGGACAAAACCGGGCTCGCTAGAGATGAGCCTAGGGGTGGCATGCCGATGCCGGGGGCGAAAGCCCAGCTCAAGTGCATCTACACCAATGCACGCAGCATGGGCGGCAAGCAGGAGGAGCTGGAAGCCATCGTGCAGCGGGAGAGGTATGACTTAGTCGCCATCACAGAAATGTGGTGGGGTGACTCTCACGATTGGCGTGCTGCAATGGATGGCTATAGACTCTTCAGAAGGGACAGGCGAGGAAGGAGAGGCGGCGGGGTGGCTCTGTATGTTAGGGAGTGTTTCGATTGTATAGAGCTCAACGATTGTGGTGATGATGATACGGTTGAGTGTTTATGGGTAAGGATGAGGGGGAAGGTCAACGAGGCAGATATCCTGCTGGGAGTCTGTTATAGACCACCCAACCAGGATGAAGACGCCGATGAAGCGTTCTACAAGCGGCTGGCAGAGGTGTCTCGATCGCTGGCCCTTGTTCTCGTGGGGGACTTCAACTTCCCGGACATCTGCTGGAAATACAACACGGCAGAGAGGAAGCAGTCTAGGAGGTTCCTGGAGTGTGCGGAAGACAACTTCCTGACACAGCTGGTAAGTGAGCCTACCAGGGGAGGTGCCTCGCTCGACCTGCTGTTCACAAACAGAGAAGGACTGGTGGGAGATGTGGTGGTCGGAGGCCGTCTTGGGCTTAGCGACCATGAAATGGTAGAATTCTCAATTCTCGGTGAAGTAAGGAGGGGAGGCAGCAAAATTGCTACCATGGACTTCCGGAGGGCGGACTTTGGCCTGTTCAGGACGCTGGTTGAGAGAGTCCCTTGGGAGACCATCCTGAAGGGCAAAGGGGTCCAGGAAGGCTGGACGATCTTCAAGAAGGAAGTCTTAAAGGCGCAGGAGCAGGCTGTCCCTGTACGCCGCAAGAAGAACGGGCGGAGAAGACGACCGGCCTGACTGAACGGGGAGCTTTTGCTGGGACTCAGGAAAAAAAGGAGAGTTTATCACTTGTGGAAGAAGGGGCAGGCGACTCAAGAAGAGTACAGGGATCTCGTTAGGTCGTGCAGAGAGGAAATGAGAAAGGCAAAAGCCCAGCTAGAACGCAACCTGGCCGCTGTCGTTAAAGACAACAAAAAAAGTTTTTACAAATACATTAATGACAAGAAGAGAGCCAGGGAGAATCTCCATCCTTTATTGGATGCGGGGGGGAACATTGTCACCGAGGATGAGGAAAAGGCTGAGGTACTTAATGCCTTCTTTGCCTCAGTCTTTAGCAATCAGACTAGTTACCCTCAGGGTACTCGGCGCCCTGAGCTGGAAAACAGGGATGGCGAGCAGGATGAACCCCCCATAATCCAAGAGGAAGCGGTCAACGACCTGCTACGTCATCTGGATACTCACAAGTCTATGGGGCCGGATGGGATCCACCCGAGAGTGCTGAGAGAGCTGGCGGAGGAGCTAGCCAAGCTGCTCTCCATCATCTATCAGCAGTCCTGGTTAACGGGGGAGGTCCCGGACGACTGGAGGCTGGCCAATGTGACGCCCATCTACAAGAAGGGCCGGAAGGAGGATCCGGGGAACTACAGGCCTGTTAGCCTGACCTCAGTGCCGGGGAAGATCATGGAGCGGATCATCTTGAGGGCGCTCACAAGGCAGGTGCGGGACAACCAGGGCATCAGGCCCAGCCAGCACGGGTTTATGGAAGGCAGGTCCTGCTTGACCAACCTGATCTCCTTCTATGACCAGGTGACCCGCCTAGTGGACAAGGGAAAGGCTGTGGATGTGGTCTACCTGGACTTCAGTAAGGCCTTTGACACCGTCTCCCACAGCATTCTCCTGGAGAAGCTGGCGGCTCACAGCTTAGACAGGTGGACTCTGCGCTGGGTCAAAAACTGGCTGGACGGCCGGGCCCAGAGAGTTGTGGTAAATGGAGTTCAATCCAGTTGGCGGCCGGTCACGAGCGGTGTTCCCCAGGGCTCAGTATTGGGGCCAGTTCTGTTTAATATCTTTATCAATGATCTGGATGAGGGGATCGAGTGCACCCTCAGTAAGTTTGCAGACGACACCAAGTTGGGCGGCAGTGTTGATCTGCTCGAGGGTAGGAAGGCTCTGCAGAGGGACCTGGACAGGCTGGATCGATGGGCCCAGGCCAACTGTATGAGATTCAACAAGGCCAAGTGCCGGGTCCTGCACTTTGGCCACAACAACCCCATGCAGCGCTACAGGCTTGGGGAAGAGTGGCTGGAAACATCAACTTGGTGCTGGTTGACAGCCGGCTGAACATGAGCCGGCAGTGTGCCCAGGTGGTTAAGAAGGCCAATGGCATCCTGGCCTGTATCAGAAATAGTGTGGCCAGCAGGAGCAGGGAAGTGATCATGCCCCTGTACTCAGCACTGGTGAGGCCGCACCTTGAATACTGTGCTCAATTTTGGGCCCCTCACTACAAGAAGGATGTTGAGATGTTGGAGCGTGTCCAGAGAAGGGCACCGAGGCTGGTGAGGGGTCTGGAGAACAAGCCTGATGAGGAGCGGCTGGGGGAGCTGCGGTTGTTTAGCCTGGAGAAAAGGAGGCTGAGGGGAGACCTCATTGCTCTCTACAACTACCTGAAAGGAGGTTGTAGCGAGGTGGGTGTCGGTCTCTTCTCCCAAGTAACTGGCGAAAGGACGAGAGGAAATGGCCTCAAGTTGCGCCAGGGGAGGTTTAGATTGGATGTAAGGAAAAATTTCTTTACTGAAAGAGTAGTTAAACATTGGAACAGGCTGCCCAGGGAAGTGGTTGAGTCCCCATCCCTGGAAGTATTTAAAAGCCGTGTAGATGAGGCGCTTAGGGACATGGTTTAGTGGGCCTGGTGATGTTGGGTTGACGGTTGGACTCGATGATCTTGGAGGTCTCTTCCAACCTTAATGATTCTATGATTCTATGCTAATGTGCTTGCATAAGAACACCTTGCAAATATATATTTTTGCACATTTAACAGTGAAATTACTCTGTTTCATTTAAAACGTTTTCAATACCTACATTAAATTCTCACAAAATAACTGAACAACAAGTATTTATTAAAGGTTAAGCCAACACTCAATGCATTTTCAACATCTGAGCACAACAGAGGAAAATACAGAACAGGATGAAAGGGCATCAGGATAAAAAAATAAAAAAAAAAATCAGTGCCAGTTCAAATAATAATATTTATGTGAACTGTGAGTCTTCCCCAGGCTAAAATATTAAATGTTAAAGGTATATATGTGGTGATTCTACACTCAGCTGACCAAATCATTAAGTAAAACATTCTGGCGTATTAGACCACTAACAAAATGCAAATGCAGACTGCTCCTTAGAACTCTGAGGCTTCTCCAGTCAGAAGAAGCACCAACTATTCTTCTTTCACGTCAACTCCACTGCAGCTTCAGCCTTGCAGCATGATGAGGTACTCATGCAACTTTGCATTCTTCCAGCTTAGCCTCGCATTCACAAGAAATTTAAGAACTGGTGATTAAATTCAAGAGCTCATATTCTAAGAAATACCAATAATACAACATACATTTTAGAGGCAATAGAAGAAAAAGCTTTTCAGGCATTCCATTAACCTTTGCACACAGCTTAGACTGTACTTCTGTATGATAAATTTATTTCATTTTTATGGTCGTGTCAAAAAAATCTGGCTTCTCCTTAAGTATGAAATGTTTAAAACTTTGATTCCTCCTGGAGTGAAATGTAGCATCAGGAAACCTTGCTGCTCAAGATTTCCATACTGAAACAGTGACAAGTATCCAGAAAAGCTTACATTTTGGCCAGTAGCCCAGTTTTTTCTCCTACTTAGCTCATTGCTGAAGATAAAACCTGCCTCCACTACTATTATGTCAAACTCAATAGAAGCAAAGAAGAATTCAACTACAGCAGCAAAACATTAGAAAACTAAAAGAAACCTGAACAGTAAGTTAAAAAAGAGGG
>NW_008824058.1:331822-337998 GCF_000699105.1 Pygoscelis adeliae
AGTCTGCTGCCCAGAAAACATAATGGTAGTAGAAATACAATGGAAGCCCACATAAGTAGCATGAAAGAGCAAGCTGTTTTCATGGTTGGATGAACTCTGTCAAAGACATTAGAAAACATATACTTGCTAAACGTAATTTAAAATGCACACTTACTACTGACAACAAATTTGAATGTACAGATACATTTGTATTTAAAAAACAAAAACACGGGTCATTTATCAGAGAGGTGCCTCTTATTTCCCTTCTTGGTTTCATGCCTTTATAGGTTTAAGAGGTGCTGCCATGGGTTGCCAAGAGACAAAGGGTGTTCAAATTCTCCCTGATTTTGAGACATAAGTGACAGCTCCACAGAACCGCAGCAGATGATTTTCATATGGTCCCATGATCATGAACCATATGGTTCTGAAGGAGCTATACAGGAGTTCCCCCCCACCCTCCTATCTTCTCTAGGGTTTTTCCCCCTGCTCTCACACTCATACGCTTCACAACTCCACCATCCTCTCTTCTCCCCGTATAATAAAGGACTTACTTTCATGTTTCTCCTATTTTTGAAACTCCTACCTTTTCATTAGTTCAATAAGCAACTTTTATCACTAGGTTCAAACATCTTTTCTTAAAAATATCAGTGCTTACAAGGTGATACAATGGATGATGTAGTTGTCATGCCAATATACTATTTTAAACAAACATGAGGCTAGTTCTGACCTCATTTAGAACATGGACATACTCATAGAATACGTCAAGCTTGCAAAGCATGGGTAGTAGGTTCATACCAGTATCTACATTTGCCCACTTGAGACAAGGGAAGCTCTCACTCAAAAACAGGTTTTAAAGAAGGTTAAAGAACAGAGCTCCAGCCTATTATCCTGCCTTTCTGGAAGGAAAGAAGGAACCCACTCCACTCCAAAACCAGCAGCTGCTTCTACAGTCTTCGATGAACTATGCATTACTGATACTGTAAATGTATTTATTCCAAGACTTCATGAAGTATCTGCATAAGAGACGCATCTTCTGTGACATTAAACTGCATATACAAAAGATGCACACATGCCTCCCCTGGGCTGCAGTACCTCACAGAAGAGCTCAGTAAGGCTGAAAATATGTAATTACAGAGAAACAGGATCCCTTTTCCCCCTTCTATATCACGTACCAGAGAAGCAATTTAGTGTATTAGTAATGCCAATTTTTATACTCACATTGATGCAACTCTCTCTGATATAAACAAAAGTTGCATGCAAAACAGCGTGCAGTCCTTAAACTTTTTTTGCAAAGTCAACTAAGGTTTTCAGCGCGGTGCCACTTTAAACAAATGAACAAACACACTGGTTTAGATCTCCAAACAACTAAGTATTCCAAACCAACATGACTCCTCTTTTTATAAAAGGTTCTTATAAACCTTTTATTCTTTATAAAAGGTCACTTGCAGAAGCCTTAACAAAGGTCCCAAATTTTTAAGAAACACACCCAAGCAGAATTGCCTAATAGTCAGTCTACACATCACTTACAGACCTAGTAAAAGCTTAAGCATAGATGCATTTATGAAGACAGAAGTATCTTTGTAACCATGTCCTATCTGGGAAGCCCGTTTTGTTTTAATGGCACAACTCTCATAGATCCCTGTGTCATTCAAAGAACTGATTTAAACTACTCTATTAAAAAAGCAAAACCCCTATAAAACATTTTAAACAAGAAAATGGCTAAGGTATACTGACAGATAAATATTTTTTGCAACAAGAGGCATTACTGTTTCTTCTAGTCATACATTGCTGTATTTTTACACCAATATACTCACTTGTACAATCATTTCAGTCTGTTTTATACTTGCATCTGTGTAATCAAAACAGGAAACCCTGAATTCCAACAAAACCTACAACTAACTTGAGTACTCTATTCTCAAGTCAGGCAACGTCTGAAATCTGTGAACCCAAGAGCAACAATTCTGATATACCCTTTACTTTACAGAAAAATGTTAACGCTATCTCAAAACTAGATCTTACACAGAATTGACCATGGACAATGGCTTTTATCAGTCTATCATGGAACGAGTTCACAAAATCATTTTCTAAAACTGAAGTACTTAAGTGTTATACAAATGAGTCTTTTGACCCATGATGAACATCTCTTTTAGGATAACTGATCAGTATAAATAACATTATGTCATAACTTATCACAATTACTTCACTTTATAATAAAATGCAAAAACATGTATAAAGTCAGAGTAAAGTGTTATCAACTGCGTTATGAAAACATGTATTATCACTACTTCTTGGCAAGTACTACACCAATGATCATCATGGTAGTATTCATAATGGCAGGCAGAGACCACGTTCACTTGCAATTCCTTCTATAAACAAAAGTTGTAAATCAAAAAGTACTAAGTTCACAGTCAAAGACAATGACACATCTTAAGTTTACTTTATCAAATCTAGGCATTTAAGATTTAGAATTGCTTCCCTTTTTCAGCCTCCCTAAATTTAGTCCATCAGCTAGACTTAAGTAAAACTGAAAGCTCACTTTTGTATACTGAGAAAGCATCAGGTTAGGGGGCATTTTGTGCTTTGTTTTTGTTGGTAAGCTTAACAGCTGTTACAAAATCAATTTTAAAAGGGATCAATTGGTTAAGAAGTCAGCATTTAAAAAAAAAAATTGACTAAACCAATAAAGAAGAATAAACCCTCCTACAATAGTTTATAACAACATGAAAAATATGCTTTTTACATCTTAGTCTGACCTTCCAGAAAGTAATATTAACGTAGCCACCTGGGTGCCCAAAGGTACAGGCAGATAGCGGTACAGACAAAGACCCATTAGGGCAGGGAGCAGAAAAAGGGAAGATGGCACAAACGAGGCAGCAAAGAATTTAGATTTCTTCTTTAGTACTGAACAGACTTACTGAAATATTCAGGTAGTTGGTAAAAGGAGCTATATAACAGTTGGTCTGTGATGGTAGCTGCCTCTCTAAAGATAACTGACTCCCTATAGGAGATGCATATATAGCCTCAGTTCAGTCATCTATTCAGTGGAGGATCACACAATTTCACCTCTTCCATGATGCCCCATTTTAGTTTCATTTTCATGCCAATTACTCAAAAGTTTGCACTGTTTTTAAACAGTTTGATTTACGTTATTCTCATAAGAAGTAGCATCAATTATTTTTTCCTCAGCTGGAAATTAAACCAGCTTCAAGCTATGCTGTGCTTCACCATCGTGAAATGCATTGTAGAGATATAGATAATGGAAAAGAAAAAAGGTAGAAGAAAATAAAAAATGGAGCGAAACAGAGGAAATCAATGATTTTTAAAGGAAAACATGGAGAAATTAGAACTGCACCAGGAAAACAAAAGATGACAAATGCACACCTAACAACAGCAACTGTTATAGCCAAAGAATATGATTTCAATCTTTCAAGTACAGAGGATTTGAAACGGGATCCATGGACAGCGTAAAATCGAACACAATGACATGAAGCAGCTATTCAGACTTGTACTATTAAGAGAACATTAATTTCTATTAATTGTATTACTGATTACGATGCTTACCTATAATTCCACTGTCCTTGCTCTCCAGGGTAGAGCTAGGGCTGCTAATGGTTCCACAGGGACTGCCTTTGTTAGCTGCTGTTTTGCCAACACAGCTATTGAGAGTTGAGCAAGGACTATCAGTGCTAGGTGACGTAGTGCTGCTTGTGAGGGTGGAACATGGACTCACTCCTTGACTGGCTACTGTACACTGTGACGTGAAGAAAAATGAGTAGTTATTGCACAGGAGGCAGTACACTACTGTGCTGAAAATTAGAAACATCAAGGTGAAGTAGAACAAGAACAAAGCAAAGAGCCCATGTTTCAAGGAAAAGCTTCAAGAAGCAGCAGCTTTATCTTGATTTGGAACCTTAATGACATCTTTTCAGATTACTCTTAGAAAGTGACTCCTGAAGAAAAAGAAATTTCACAGTTCAGTGGAAGAGTTGCAGTGAGGCAGATTTCTTCTCTATTAAACATTTTACTGGATTCCCCTCCCCCCCACCCCCAGTGTTTATTCTTTGGGTTAAAAAGCACTAGAACTGCAGTCTCACATTTCACTATCATAGAATCACGGAATGGTTTGGGTTGGAAGGGACCTTTAGAGATCATCTAGTTCCAACCCCCCTGCCATGGGCAGGGACACCTTCCACCAGACCAGGTTGCTCAAAGCCCCGTCCAACCTGGCCTTGAACACTTCCAGGGATGGGGCATCCACAACTTCTCTGGGCAACCTGTGCCAGTGCCTCACCACCCTCATAGTGAAGAATTTCTTCCTTGTATCTAATCTATATCTGCCCTCTTTCCGTTTAAAGCCGTTACCCCTTGTCCTATCACTACATGCCCTTGCAAAAAGTCCCTCTCCAGCCTTCTTGTAGGCCCCTTCAGGTACTGGAAGGCTGCTATAAGGTCTCCCTGGAGCCTTCTCTTCTCCAGGCTGAACAAACCCAACTCTCTCAGCCTGTCTTCATAGGAGAGGTGCTCCAGCCCTCTGATCATCTTTGTGGCCCTCCTCTGGACTCACTCCAACAGATCGATCAATGAAACCCAAACTGATGCACTAAGATTTATGAGGCCTGGGACTAAAAGTGGAGAGAGGAAGGGGAAGAAAGAGACATTGGTAGTTACTGTTCAGTTTTGGTTAGCAGACGAGTTTCATATGGATAGTAGCTGCTTGCTTCTCCCCAGTTCCTCTACCCGCAAATGACAGAGAAAGACTGTCAAATGGAAGTGAACTTCTCAGGAAAAAACAAACACACACCCCAAAATGCATGGTCTTATTTTAACAAACCACTGACATTTTCCATTCTTGTAAGTCACTGAGAATAGAAGGAAAAAAAGTTCCTCCTAAATACTAAAATAAGGCAGAGAGAACCCTAGAAGCTATTCACATTCATAGTAGACTAGACTTAACTTCCAGAAATGATGAGTCTATTCTTTTTTTTTTTTAAGAATGCAAGATAAACTCACATTTTCAAAACAAACACACACACTCTTGTTATAATTAATTTACAATTCTATTACCATATGTCTATTAAAATGGATTGTATTTTGGTAAGTATCAAGTAACTGCAACTAGCAAATAGAGGAAATAACATTAGTCCTCTCAGAAATAGGATGAACATTAAGTATATTATTTTCCATTATCCTACCATGACTTCATTTTTCTCTTCTATATGAGCAGAAGTTGGGATCCCTTCTCCCAGTAAAAAACCCAATCTTGTCATCAATTCTTGTGCTGCAGGAGAACAGCTCGAGTCTTTATCAGGCTTTGCTTTGGAGTGGGGGGATAAAAGTTGGTAAAGATTAGTGTCTTATATTTGAAAACTGTTACAAGAGGTAGAAAAAGTACAATCAAATGTAAACACCAGTTCTTCTGTCAACAATATATCTAACAGAGAAGCTAACGCCATTTAAACTTTTTGTCCATTAGACTTCAAATTGTTGGTGGGTCTTGGATCCTCTGCATATCTGCACAAATCTAGGGGAGAAAAAAAACCACTCTGCCAGTCAGAACAGAAATGGTTAAGTGCAACCAGTTCATCACTGGACTGATGATGGATGTGATTATTCTCCTAACAACAGCATTAAACTCGCTATCAAAGCTCAGTGGCAGACTGAAATTCTGTTCTAGTAATTTTTTTAATAAAGTTTTCTGTAAATGTTAAAAACATGAGAAGTAGACGTTAATAATAGAGATGTTTTGTAATCGCACAGTTAAACACAACTAATACCATACGTTTTTCTTGTGCTTGCTATGCAAAGGATGTGACACCAGTTCTAAATGTCCCAGCTTTTCTGCTAACAAAAATGTTTAGTTCTATCAGTACAGTGCTTTAAAATGTCTTCTGGTGTCCGACAGATATAATGAGACAAAGTTCAAAATGAGGCAACGTCCAACAAAAACAGCCAATCACAGACCTGCTTAGGAAAAAACACCTATTGCTACTATAATCTCACAAACTAGCACCTTCTGCCATTTTCTTTCTTTGATGCCAGAAGTGTGGCATCACCTACCAACCTGTAATGCTCTTCCGTAGCAGAAACATTTATACCAGTATTTATTTCTCTCGTCTGTTAAAGAATAATATGTAGGCCTGTCCCATCCTCATGAATAAATAGTCAGTTAATTAAGGAGCATCATCTAACTACTCTGA
>NW_008824058.1:338020-338351 GCF_000699105.1 Pygoscelis adeliae
GCTACAGAACTGCTGGCTGCAGTAGCTACCACCTGACTCTGCAAAGAGGGGAAAAAAGCAGGAGCACCCGTCCCGCTACTTCCCAATTAGCGCTATCTGAGCAAGGCATTGAGCTTCTGGGTGTCATCCCCACACAACTGAAATACAGTAGGGACAGCCAAACAGTTATCAGTTTAAAATTTGGAGACTTAGAATCATAGAATCATTAAGGTTGGAAAAGACCTCCAAGATCATCGAGTCCAACCGTCAACCTAACACCACCATGCCCACTAAACCATGTCCCTAAGCGCCTCATCTACACGGCTTTTAAATACCTCCAGGGATGGTGACT
>NW_008824058.1:338866-383496 GCF_000699105.1 Pygoscelis adeliae
CAGGCAGCTTTCCAGCCACTCTTCCCCAAGCCTGTAGCGCTGCATGGGGTTGTTGTGGTGGAAGTGCAGGACCCAGCACTTGGCCTTGTTGAATCTCATCCAGTTGGCCTCAGCCCATCGATCCAGCCTGTCCAGGTCCCTCCGCAGAGCCTTCCTACCCTCGAGCAGATCAACACTGCCGGCCAACTTGGTGTCATCTGCAAACTTACTGAGAGTGCACTCGATCCCCTCATCCAGATCATTGATAAAGATATTGAACAAGACCGGCCCCAATACTGAGCCCTGGGGAACACCGCTCGTGACCGGCCGCCAATTGGATTTAACTCCATTCACCACAACTCTCTGGGCCTCCAGAGAGCTGCACTACCTTCTACACTATCAACTAGCAGACCGGGGCAGAAAGCAGGGGTGGGGGGGGAAGGCTGAACTGCCCTTTTTACTTTCGTCTTTCCTTTATGGCTTCAATAAGCCAAATGAGCGTCAGGACAGTATTTACTCATCATGAAGGGCATATGTTATCTAACCACGTAAGACACAGCTGACATTCAGTGGTATTTGCAATAAATAACACATTTTTCCCTAAGCTGCAGAGTGTAAGAAAAACATAGAAAACAATGATTTTAACTGAACAGCTTGACCAGTAAGCATTACTTCAACGTTTAAATTTTATGAGTGACATAAAACCCATGGTTTGCAAACATGAGTAGTTTACTAGTCAACCATCCTTCTTTATTTCACTCAATGCCTACTTGAACACACGTATTTCTTAATTTTGTGGACAGCTTAAGGTTTTACTCTGGAAGATGAATTATCTGAGTCTTACTTAATCCCAAAAGGAGGAAGTCTATAAAATGGTGTATTTTTTGAAAGCAGATAGCAAAAGTTTTTGTATCTCAGAATATTTTGCAAATTGACATGTCTTAGAATATTTGACTGGAAAATATATTTTCTCTGTAAAATTGTCATTTTGAGGATTACAATTAATCTTTAAAGTTACAATCCTGGAAATTACAGACTTCGTGAAATCAACGTCTTCATTCTTCTATCAAAGTTACAAAACCCTATTATTATTATATTTAAATTTTAATCTTTGACAAGCCTGAGTAAATGTTAGGCACAGTACCAAATTCAGTTCAGCAACAGAGATAAAAGCCAAGAGTCTAAGTTGTTCAACCCAGCAACCACTGTTTAATACTTAAATACTAGAGTTTAATTTTGACCTTCAGCAGTCTCACTGTCTGGGAGTACAACTCTGAAGAGGAGGATCATCATGAGATGGTCACCTTCAGATTAGGGAGATGAGGACTACATGCTTTCCTAGTTGGACATGAAACTTTAATGCCAGCACTAAGATGGCTGTGAAGATGGAGGCACAAGGGGGACCAGGGTAACCATGACATATCAAATAGGGCATACAGAAGAGATGGTAAAAACAATTACAATGAGTTCTATTTTCACTAGTAAGTATCAAAAATAAGGGGCTTTTTAAGAAAGAAAACATTGGCTTTTAAAACTGTAGTTTCGTTTAAAATTGAAGCAAAAGGAAAACAAAAAATTATGCAGCTGGAACCTCATAGTTACATGCAGTGACTTTAATGAGGTCATTTAAACCGAAAAATTAATCTAAAATTACAAGGCATATGAAATCCATGTTACAGTGCATATAGTCATAGGCCAACATATGGGTTATTTTGCTTTGACCATGACATTCACCGTCAAAGCCACACTGTTATGCACGACTCAAATTTAATGAACATGAAACTTTCCAAGAATACCAATTAACTCCAGGGAGGTAGCTTTTCCCAGCTTTGCCAACACAGCAGTCTACTGTTACTGCCTTCTTATTTAGCAAGCTTTTATGAAATTTCTAAAATGAAGCACCGTACCCAGTGCAGAGCCACACACCTGGAATCAATTTACATTAAAAACAAGTTCAGAAAAATTCTAGTAGGTCTTTGGCATATGTAGCAATCAACAACACTCGGACATCATTTTGCCTGCAGCACATGCACAGCTCCAAGAATTGAGACAGTTATAAAGATTACATAAGTATAATGGCAAGCATCTCCTCCTTAGCACAAGCATGTTAAACCCGCAAAATATTCTTACAAATAAAGAATCAGATTTCCTTATTATGCAGGCTCCTTTGTATCACTCTGTCTGAAATGAACAGCTGTTCTACCAAATAGAGTACCACTGAACAGACTCTTACCATTTTGACTGGGTTCTCCTTGCTCTGATCCTTTTCTCAGTGGTAGAGCTGCCTCACCTGGCACTCTAGGACTTTCCACATACTTGGGCTTCCTCATCGGACCTGCAATGGGAATGAGATGAGTGTATCTAATTTTTTTCCAGATGGACCGCAAATTTCATATGTACAGTGTCTATTCTCCACGATGCAACAGAAGTAGAGGAACTATTTCTTACATACACAGCTGCTACCGTAAAGACTAGTGAGCTGCTGCACTTCCACTCTTGTGAGAAAGAAACACTCTTTGGGCTTTTTGGAATGCAAAGCCTGCTGGAAAACAAAACCAATCTGCTTGCTGTGACAAACCTGAAAAAGTTTCCTGTATATGTCAAGTTTCAATGGGCCTCCTCGGTTCAGAGATTTTATTCTCGATTACAACAGGAAGCTAATTTTGTTATCAGCATCTTTAAAGCTAGGAGAAAAAGACTACAGGCAGACAACTTGCAACATCAACATGCTAAATAATTCAAACCCAAGAAGCTTTATATTACAGCGTACTTTCTCTAAATACTGACACATGCCCTGATCATAAGGAATGGTGAAGATGAGTTCAAAAAACAAAAGAAAACATTAGTGGCTACTAATGGTTTCTGGTTTCATTAAACAGCAGCATTCCCAGTTCACATACATATTAAGTTCAAACATACCACCTTCAGTATTAAGAACTGTGTATTCACACACACACACGCGCGCATACTTTTCAAAAATTAAACTGATTCACCCTTTACTCTCACTTTTAGCTTCATGCTTTGGTTTCAGGCTGTTTACAATTCTATACTTTGCTAAATATGGTTTAGTAGCAACCACAGGAAATGTTAACTACACAACTTATCTAACAGAAGGGGAATGATGCTGCCCTCTAAAGGTTTACCAGAAAAAGTATACTGGTACTACTGAATCAACAAACATCTGCTTGCACTACAAACACAGGGTGAAATTCTGATCTTAATTCAGAAACTGATAGTACTGGCAGGTAAACTGCTACACTGATGCACAGTCTATCACAGAACTGAAACTCCACCATATATTTATCCACATCTGAAAAATATGTCAACAGAATTTTGTATCAGTAAAGGCATTTGCAACACTAAGAGTTTTGGAAAAGCATGAACAGGGAAACTTGCAAAATTACACACTGGAAAGCTAAGATATATAAATGGCATGGGGAATGGAAACATCATCATCAGTGGTACTGAAAACTCAAACCCGAATTTCTGTGCTAAATTTTCATTATGACAATCCCAATTTCTTATAATGTGTGTAACAAAGCCATTTGAAAATTTCAAAGTTTTAGTGAGCTTGAGGTGTGGTAGGTGATTCCAATGTTTCATCCAGAACCACCTAAATATTAGCTGGCAGTCCCTAGAAACACAGTCAGTTGCTGGGCTTAACAAAATACTAAAACAGAGGTATTTCTGTGTATTTCCCCAGCTTTGGCAATAGACAGTGATTTTTCCCTTCTTATTTTCCCTCTTGTTATATTACAGAGCTACAATCTCAAGTTCTCTCTAACATGTAACATCATTGTAACAGTAGGAAAGGAAGTTTCCTCACTTGAAAATATGTTCGACATGCTCCAGCCAAATGATTTTTAAATACGTACGTTAGGCCACAGTGACAAAACACAAGAGAAAACCATTCTACTGGCAGCATTCCATTTTTGCATCTTGCATGTTTGTATATTACCCTTATTATTTTATTCATAATAATAATAAAATCCATCTCAAAAGCAAGCATGCAGAACTTGGCATATTTCATGAAGAACATTTCTTCACATTGTGATATTCCACAGAATCTCGAACTTACAGTTACATGGTCACGTTTGTTTGTTTTTTTAAAATCAAACAACCTCAGAGCTGAATCCTGTCAAATTCAAATAGGAGAAGCTGAAATGCTGGAACTCAACTCAAATACTGTATTATATCTACATTCTTAAGTGCTAGATTACATTATATATCCTGGGAAAGAAGAAAACGCAACCACAAAATGGCAGCAATGTTCTATTTTGGGAACTCCAAAAAGTGAATGTTTTTCACCTCTGACCAATTCAGTAACAAAGGTATAACAACAAACATGCACCTCTAATGAACACTCCACAGGTTTATGAAAAAGGCTGTGATGAATGCAGACGTAGTACTAAAGATCAGAGAACCAGACCAGAAAGAAGTTAATAACTGTCTTTAAGCTATTCAAATTCTTTAACCCAGAATTGTTTGAAAAGATTTGGTCACTGGAACAGGCTCCCCCCCGGGAAGTGGTCACGGCACCAAGCCTGTCAAGAGTTCAAGGAGTGTCTGGACGATGCTCTTAGTCATATGGTTTAGTTATAGGTAGTCCTGCGAGGAGCAGGGAGTTGGACTCAGTGATCCTTATGGGTCCTTTCCAACTCGAGATATTCTATGATTCTAAGAAGGCAGAAAAGGTGTTGGAGCCTCATACTGAACAATAAAAAGGAGAAAAACCCTTGAATACAGGTGTTTACTAAGTGAGCCCCATTTGTCCCCATCTAACCAAAAGAAGCCAGAGTAGTACAAAAATATTCATGTAAGTGTAACTAAACAGCATTTAAGCACTACAAAAGGAATCGACAGTTTGAAATACTGCCTGGCTGGAGAGGAAGGACTGGCTGTCAGGACTGCCATGCTCTCTGGTGAAGCTCTTCCAGATCCTGGAATGAACAGTTTCCCCACAAACTTTCCTTCCACCCTACCCATTCCAAACTGTCCTTACAGGAACCCAGGTCCCAGCCCAAGGCGCTCTGTCACAGCTGTACTTCCTCACATATCAGTGCAACTCGATTCCCCAGCCAGGCTCAGTTTCTCTTACTTCCCTACTCTGCAAGGAAGCTCTTCTCCCCTTGCTTTCCTACTGTATCCCTCTCTCGCTTTCCCAGTACATTTCACTCTACAGTTTAAGATCAGTGGAAAAGACACCAGACCTTCTCACAGCAGGGCTTTGGTCTTCATCAGGAGCATCTAAATAGCACTAAAATTCTTAAGCACTAACAATTATCAACACTATGCTATACATGCCTTGTTTCCCAGATCCTTCATCTGCTCAAATGCATTACAGTTTCCAAGTTACGTATTTTGTTTATAACCAGAATTAAAACTACTTTCAGAAGTCTTTTTTAAAAGCACTTACCAAATAGAAAGTCTAAGGCTACAGTGACTTCATCTTCAAGTCATGCCAATCTTTGGCTTTCAAAAAACATTCCTTTTAGATTCTTTATTTAATTAAACTTATGATAGACTTGAAATCAAAACAAAATCCCAAGATGTCAGCTAAGTGTCTTCCCTGGTTTGACTGATTAAGTTTGCACTGACATGCTTTCAGCCAGCTGAAGCTCTAGAATCAAGATGTGTTTCCAAGCTTTACCTTTCATCAGTAATAAGCCCATACTGAAAGCAGGTGATAAATTCAAGTACTAATGTATTTCTTACATCTCTCAGTAATAAACTACTGACAAGGCTACCTGATTTTTTTTCCTTTTTTTACAAACAGAAAACAATCAATAAAACAACACACAGTACGCAAAACCATTAAGCCTTTTAAGAAGCAGACCTACAACGCTGCTGCAGGCCGTGGATTTTATTATTACGAAACTTTGCAATTTTCAAGTCGTTTCACTTCCTGACTCTGCCCGTTGCAGAACTAGGGACTGGGTGATGGAAGGCCTTTTGCAAACAGTTTAACTTACGGGTAATGAGAAGTGGAACAGCAGCAGGCCAGGAAATGCTGCCATCCAGGATTTGAGTCCCAGTTACTTCTGTGTCCACACTGTAACTGCGGAGTGCCAGAACTCTGGATCTGAGCACTGACCAGTGCCTCCAAAGAAGGCCAGCACTCAAGCCAGGAAGCTCTAAGAAAGCTAGAAGCACGTGAACCAAGGGCAGTTCACAATACATCTTTGGAGTAACAGCTAGCTATGCTCCATGTCCCATCCCCTCCTCTAAACTGAACTGCCTGTTCATCAGCTGAATGAATTCAGTCCTTCCTTCCCTCAGGATGTCTTGGATCAGCAACGCTTCCATGAAGAAAGCAGCTGTGCTCAGTCACCCACTGCTGACGGTGTCTATTTTTCTCTGCCCTTGGAAGCCTGTTCACTGAAGGAAGACAGGATATTTTACAGGGTCCTATGAAGGAACAGTACAGTGACGTTTATGTAGTGCATCTGTAAAATAAGGAAAATATCCCACAAGTTCAAAGTTTTATCATACTGTTTTCTGCACTCTGAGTATCATTAGTAAAGATGACAAAATCGTGGGCATAGTTTTTAAACTTCCCTGACTTAATCACTATTATCACAGCAGTATACTGATACCTGGTTAGAGAATCACTGACCCAGCACAAAACAGATGTTAATGAATCCTATGTCCTAACGGTTCATAATCCCACACAGTGATTTTACAGGCCTATGATATGCCCATTTTTAACCAACGTATCTTCATGAGTTTTGCCTGCTACAATCTTAAAGGAATCTTTAAAGAGCAATGTTTTTGATGGAAGCACTTAATATTCATAACGTAGCTTACACAGATTTCACATAAAACTCAAACTGATATTAAAAGGGTTTTAAATTAGTTTGTAGCTTTTTCAATCCCTTAAAGCTTATAGAATAACACATTAGAAATGCATGATTTCTCAGTCAAACAGTATCTAAAAAGAAAGGCATGAAAAAAGATTTCAGATAAGTATTCTTTTATACTATAATATCATGAATAAAGCGCCAGATTGAAAAGCTGGTTTTACAAATATAACGTCATCAGTTAAAAGATTTATATAACAAGCTCAGTTCTCTCATTTCCTAAGGAAACCAAGCTAAAAAAAAAAACACATAGAAAGGGGCTTAGTTATCAAGCTATTAAGCAAGATCCTTCCTTCCCACAAAAGTTCACAAACTTACCAGGTAGAAGCCTAAGTCTCATGACATGGAAGAGTTCCAGTAGATAAAACTAAAAGGCTATTGTAAAAGTAATTTTTCACTGTTTCTGAAGCCAACATTTGTCAATCATGACCATGACTCCGTGTCTACAGCTACTTATTCTTTTAGTATACATGGACAGCTATAACTGCATCCACAGATCCACAGATGCTACTGCAGCATTTGACAAGTGATGACTTCTAATTAGTTTTACAATGAGATTTCAAGAAAGCAATGAAGGATACAGCTAGCACCTTTCCTTAAGTTAAATATACAAAATATAACCAAAGGTAGAGATTTCAAAACAAAGGAGGTGAATGTCCCATTAAACAACAACAAAAATACATCCTCAATAACAACAAAAAACAGTTTTAAAATAAAATAGTCTATAATGTACTGTAATCAGAGAAAAAAAAAAGACCAAAAAACCCCAAAACAACAAACAACAAAATAGGCACAAACTGAGTTTCAGTCCTAGTGGATAATCACCTCATTGTGCTACTGCCTTGCTAAGTGCTACTTTGCCACTACAGCCCTTCAGGTCTCACTGTCCTCTCACACCAGTAACAAAGGGAGAAGTACTTACCTACCTACCTCACTTGAAAGTGCTTGCAGTATTTGGATAAAACAGAATTGGCTTGCCAGTTATTCTTAGTATGTGGTATGTAAGTTGCACACTGCAAACAACTCCAGTAGGCTGGCTTCCCTCCTCTCTTCCTCCTTATTGCTAGTATATAACTTAGGACTGCACTTTAGGCTTTCAACTTTTCCTCCTTTTTCTGGTCTGCAATCTCCCTCACTAACAAAGTAAACCCCATTCAGAAAGCACTGGAGAGAGGCTGTAGGACCGATGCTAACTATACCACATCACCCTTGATAAGGTGGTTTTCTTGTCTTCAATTTGGGTCTTCAAATAGCATCCTTCTGCTTGGCTCAAAATTCAAGGGCACACCAAAGTTCTCTGAGACATTCCACACTTGGTTTATTAAAAAAAACACAGTATATTTAGGCTATGACACTTGCCGTCATACAAAGTGTCCCATCCTTCCTTTTGGCAACAGTCTCAGATGCTACATTAAGTCTCTGAAAACTACATTGATTTCCTGCTAATTTTCATGAGTACTTTAAGGCTGACTGCTTTTAAAGACAAGTTGCAACTCTCTCCATTTTGGCCTTAGGCTCCCCAGGGTAACACACTGCCCCATCACACTGCAAGTGACCTGAAAAAGCACAGCCTGCCACATCACAGGCCTACATATGTTATGCCCCAGGTATGATCTGGTTCTACAAGAGCGCTGAGGCATTTCATTACTGGACCTACCTGTTCTTTCAGATTTCCACCTGAAAGTGGAATATGGGAATATGGTGATAACCTAATTTCTTAGCTAAGAAATACTGGGCAGGGAATGTAAGTCATACGTGAACATATGTTTATATCTCTACCTAGAGACTATGAGATGATTACATTTTTTAAACTAAAAGATAGCTTAGTTACCAACTATCACCAGAGGGTGCTCTTTCAATGCTATTTCATAATGAAAATAAGGGGCATTGGCCCTGGTGAAAGCAGCTAAAAATACATTCCTTTGAAACAAAGTCACATTCTTTAAGGAGACAATAGTCCAAATCTGTCATTTGTAAGCAGAAGTATAATTAGATGTATCAAAGCTGAACAACAAAAAGCAACCATTCTAAAAGAACCAGAGCAACACGTAGCAGTCATGTAAAATAGATCAGAATGGAAATATCTTCAGGATGTATTTTTAACACTCACACTTTAAGCTGTGGAGGAGACCCTTTACTGAATTTTCTTCCTCACAAACTAATGTGGAAGTGACTTACAGTACTTACAAATCTGATATACAACACTGCAATAACTAGGAAAATTCATGGTAACTTTATTTTCATGCACTAATCTAGAATAGGACACATGAACTAATCCATGGATGAAAAAGGACCCATTTAAACGTGAACTGTATCTGTACAGTGGAAGCTCTTTTCCAAAAGTGTAAGATGGCTGAATCAGGTCTTATAAAAGGTTCATCTGGGTCAGTATTTTATCAGCAGCAAATGGCAGAGAAGGATCTAAGTTAGGGAAAACATACTTCCCTGGTATACTTTTCCTGACTTGTGTTAAGTGGCTTATTGTTTCCTGAGTTAAAAGTGGTCACTGTCTATTTAAGAGTTCTAGATGGATTTTCCTTCCAAGAATTTATGCCAGCCCTTCTTTAACAATTTGCACCATCCACAAGTTAACCCAACATTGCATAAAATAGTAATCATACTGTCTCCTTTTCCCACCAATTGTCTTTCTTCCAGGCAGAAAAATACCAGCCAAAATATATTTAAACAATTTCTCCTTCAGAGCCATGCCACACCATTAGTCATTCCTGCAGCCCTTCTCTAGCTCTTTCCTAGCCCTACTGTAGATTTTTAAATTTGGTATCACCAGAGCTACACCAGTATCTTCCCAAGGTAGATGAACTACAGATTTATACAATTCCATAATAATACTTTTTTTTTATTTTTATGATCTATTGCTTTCCTAGTAATTTTTAATGCTTTTTTGACTGCAGAAGAGCTGATTTTCCGTAAGATTATTGTAACTTGTGCATTGTTAGGAATGCATTGCATAGGAAATGCATATTGTGCATTTCCTTCCTAATCCTCTGAACTGGCTTTCCCTCCCATCAGTGTTAAATGAATCTGTATCTGTATTAATACTGGGGATTGCCCTGACCCAGGCACAGGACCTTGCACTTGGATAGCTTATCGCATGCAAGAGGAACTGCTTCCCAGTGTTCTCAAGATCGGTGCACAAAACTGAAGCCTTAGGTGAAACCAGTTCTCTTACCTAGGCTAGTCTCAAGTATCAGGTATGCTGATTAATTTATTAATTAAAAGTTTTCATTGAAGTTTAATTTAAAAGCTAACTAAAAGTTCCGTTGCACATTTATGGCAGTCTGTTCCAGCAGTCATCTTTGGCATTCACTGATGTCTTTAAAAGCTGCTTCCTTTCTCTGTTCAAGCATGATGGTATCAATAATTTAAGTCAGCAAACATTTACTTAAAGGGCAGGAGCAGTATCTTTCATTCACACCCTAACTCCAACAACCAATTTTTTGGAACCTCGTTTAGAAATCATTATTTTCATTCTTTTAGTTGACCCTCCTAAATCAGAGTACAATCAACTATTATCCCTTTAAGAATATAAATATTGGTTTAGTTGCACACCTGTAAGATTACCAATCCAAGCAATGTTCATTCTAGCTTTATAGTAGAAGAAACTCAACTTACTGTGACAGTTTTTCCATTTACTGCTCCCCTTCCCAGAGTTGTCCTGCTGACAACTTTTTCCTTGTGTTTGTTTCTGCTCTTTTATCCACCTCCTCCTCAATGAACTATTTCATTAAGGAAGCTTTTGACTCCAAATGAACTGGTTCTGCCAATAATTTTAGGCTCCTTAGTAATTTAAGACATAGTTTCTCTTTTCCCTCCTTTTATAGAGTTGAGGACTGAACTGGGGCCAGAACCACTGGCTCTTCTCACAAAGAAAAAGCTCCCCCACCTCCTATGCAAATAATTAAAACACAGTGTCACTCACAGTAGATTGTGCAAATGGGATTGTGCAGCCTTCCATGTTCCAGTGAAGAAGTTCAGCTTGCTCTCCCATGGCTTTGCCTGCCCGTGTGTTATGAGGTTCTAGTGGCTGACCTACTTGCAGATGCTTGGGAAAAAAAGCAGCTATGACCACACACGCACTGCAGCAAAGATGCCTCTCTCAGTTGTGCACATTTGTCATCATGCCTGTCCACTGTGATAGGAACAATAAAATAGCTAACAGTCCTAACATACTGATCTCCTAGAGTACGAGGACTGATCAGTTCAGTCTCAAGCCTGAACCCCTACCTAGAGGGGTAGCAGATGAGAGAAAGGAAATGAAAAGTGGGATGCCAGAGATCAGGATAGCAGTTTCAAAGAGACACCAAAACCAAGAAGTCCTGTGTTGGTCCAGGGGGTCCCCAGACTAGCAATTTCCAAATCTGTTCTGAACAGATACCTCTAACTTGCTAAACATTAAGCTACCTAAGTGCTTTTCTCAGTGAGATGAGAACCGATAATTACATTATTCATGGAACAAATATGCCTATGATGGAACAAAAGCCTCTTAGTCTAAAGGGACAGAATGAAAACACCACAGTCCCCACAGTACCTCTGTGGCTAATCCATACTGGCAAAACCATTCTATTTCTCTGAGTCATCTGGAGTAGAAAACTACAAAGAGGTATACAACATTCACAAGGAAAAATAATTTCAAGCATAACATCCTTTTCCTACCATTGCATTTTTAATTTAAAAAAAAATTAGATAAACTCAAAAAAACCCTGAAGCAACTTAGAAGTTAAAATAACCTTCAAAATTAGCAAATGTTCACACGAGTACGAATATGCCTGATAGGAAGGGGTGGGGGTAGGGGGAAGTACTTTTCCATTGTTTTAAAGCATAAATTAAACCGTTTCTGTTTGGATTTATACATTGCTTGAATGTAAATTTACAAACTGGCCTTATATTTTGTTTGTTGTTTTTCATATGGTACTACTGCTAAATGATACAGTAAATCACCAAAATTTACTAAGATGTTAAAAATGTTTGCAATACCTTTTGCTTAACAAGATACAGTCAAAGAATTTGCTTTCTTTCAAGCACCATCTATCTATGAGTGTGCAACTTTCTAAAAAGGTATGAAATTAAGTATAAAACATACGTCCATCATTAACTATATCACTTTTGGTGGAACTAAAATGCTGTTTTTTTCAACAGTTTTATGTGATGGATAACCAGACTGCAAGCAGATGAAGCAAATATAGAACGAAAAAGTTTGCTCGAGTCCTGCTCAAAATGCTGACACATTTTAAAGAAATGACAATGGACAGAAATACTGTCTCAGGCAGTAGTGAAGCCAAGCAAAGAGGTGAAATTAGAACAAAAATCAAAACAAAAATACCCCTCTGAAGCCACAGATTAACACCCACTTGGAAATATGCAGAAAGGGCAACGAAAAGCAGTAAGAGCAACTTGTCACTTAATGAATTTACAGTGAAGATTTTCCTGTTCTAGACATCACCAATTAGAGACTAATTCTGTGAAAGAGTTTGAATGTCAATACCAGTTACACAAAACCATAAAACATTTTACAGTGCATTTCTTACTACAGAATGTTCTTCCATGCATCATTTTAAAATTACTTCACCACGAAAACCTGTTTTTATTCACTGATTATATAAGCATAATTAAGAAAGTTTTTTTTAAATCAGCAAATATAGATGCAGGACTAGATAAATGTAAGCTAGAGTATAAACAAATTTGCTAGAAAAGTGGGAATGTACTGAATATGAAGCCTCAAATACAGATGTTTTCATGAACATTAGTGCAAATAACTATTGGTTAACTACAACTTTTATTTTTTAATTTATAACTCTGAAACACACTGTCAGGAAAAACTGACTATTTTTAATTTACTAGCCAGAATTTTTAACTAAAACTACTCAGACTCAATAAAAAGTTATGAAAAACTCTTCATTAAAACCTGGATAGCATTTAGTGAATGTACTCTTTAATCATTACCATTACCATAAGGAGTGTACATACAGTGTATCACTTCAGTCTAGTAGACACTAATTAGAATTTTATTTCAAGGAAATGAGTTATGCAAGGGTATCACCTTACATATATGACCATCAACGTGCCTGAGTTATACGAACAGAACTACAGAACAGAAACAAAAGGTAGAACAAATGATTACGTGTCAAGGGACAATCTTTTCCTCCGCTCTATTACACAGTTTCAAAGACTTTAAAAAATATTAATGATACGATTTACATTGAAAAATACATCTCTAAGTAGTTGCTTTGTCTTCACCTACAAACTGAGAGGACTGAAATTAGAGTTTTGTTCTACCACTGGTTAGATAACTTCATCGCTACATCTTAACTTCAGAATATTACTTTAACTTTCTGTGCAATCCTTTCTTCTTTCATCCACCATATCCTGAAAAATCTTTAACTTGCTATTTGTAAGCTACTAAAACAGCGCTTTGAAATTAGTACATTAGTATACTCTCTCTTTTTATTACTCCTGCCCCAGATGCTAGACAGATAATTAATATTAAATTAATTAATTGTTCCATCATCTATATTATTATTCCATCATCTATAGTTTGTTGAAAGTCAAAGAAATAGCACAGAATGTTTCCACCAGCATCCTATCACCTCGTTAGGTATTTGTACAAAATAATGATACATAAATGCCAATGCATTCACAGCACTTCATGATCTTAAGAAATCTTTTTCTTTGGCTATATATCACAGTGGAATGACTTTGAAATCATTGGGAATATGGCTTTTCATTCAAAATCTATCAACTGTTAAACATTTTCTGCAAGACAAACAGCAGCCTATACTCTGCTTATAAAAATGCGTGTCACTAAACTAAATCATGGAGTGGAGAGGTTGGTAAGATAATATCTCAAATGTACCTTGAATGCAGTTAAGTTTTCCCAACAGTAACAAAACTAAGAGTTAGATCCTGACCTTCACTTAAGTCTTTGGCAAAAATCCCATTTCCTTCTCCATTACAAGGACTTCATCCTATCTCTTACCTACACAAATCACTAGTAGGAGACCAAACAACAAAATACCATTCTGTGGCTCAAAATTTTTACGTGAACTGTCAAAACCAACCCAGAATTATTTAAACACAAAGTGAGATTATTATTTTTAAATTCTGAAAGGGAAAAATAAATATTGATAGGCAACTTAAACCAAGAATACTTTTCACAAATTGTATTTACTATCCTGTGGCAATTCTTCGAGCAACCTTTTTTTCTTAATTTTATGTAAAACGGGTCATTAACCAAGACATTTCTCAGTGCTGACAAAAACCAACTTTCAACACTCTTTGTTCCTAGACCTCGTAAACTTTACAACAAACAACCTCAAACCTGTTGAGTGTCTCCACAAGTAATAGGAATATGGACAATTTCACTTGATGCTCAAGCTTTGACCTGAATGAACCCAAGTGATGCTAGCGTGTTGGAATGATTTATATGTATAGAATGCTGATAAAAAGAGAACCAGATGGAGCACCTTATTTAGCAAGGCTCTCACATAAGTATGCGGTCATTACTAAGGACACAACCATTGAAAATTAACAAGTTTCTTGTCACAACTTCAGCAGCAATTTATCTATTAATACATTTATGTATGTAGATACGAGTAAAATAAATGAACTGTAAAAGCCACAAACAATATTCACTCTTACACAGTCACTAACATATACATAAACAAAGGTTTTTGCAGCTGCCTTCTACCTGATATTCTAATCATAAATAACCAGTTTTAAACATATTCAGACATTTCAATATAGGTATTTGCAATACCAATTAGAATAATTCTTTGCCATATGAAATAATATATTAATCACCAACTACCTTTTTTCCCTGGGAACACACAATAAGCCTTCACTACTCTTGTTCTTATTGCAAAAGATTAACATGATTTTACTGTGCTACTATTATATAAAGTGTATCAAAAACTGAGTTAAAGTGCTGTGATGATTTTAGTTGCTCATCAGTTTCATTTTACCTGGAGACTTTTTGTTTGATCTTGACTGCACCAAATAGGACTGGCGTGGCAGCAGAGGTGACGACGGCAGCGACATTGAGACTCCTTTAGCCAAGTTCATTCTGTAAGTGTCCTCAGAGACTGGCTGATTGCCAATGGGAAAATCTGCATTGTGGCCAGATGTTGCTATAACCTGCAAGGCATTCTCTGGGCAGAAGTCACCTGCTAAAAATAAAATTTTGTCATCCGTTATTTATAACAAAATAAAAAGCATAAAGTTGCATTGAAATACAAGTATTTAACATAGGAAAACATATTTGCCAGCAACACTTCAGCATGACTCGTCTTACTGTGCAACCTCCACTGCAGAATCCAGATAACCACTAGAAAAATTTAAAGACACAAATAAGCGAGATTTTATTTTACTGTAATAAAGACAGCAAGGGGGAAGAAAAACCTCACTTTCAACAAAGTACTTTTCAGATTTCATCCTTAGAGGTAAAGCCACGTTTTCTATGAAGATAAAAGTATTTTTACAGCTGAAAAGGTATTTTAAGATCACTGTGATATCCTGAAAGTCAAGACCATCTGAAAATATTGTTTACTGAACTAGTTAAAGGAGGAATTTAGTTGGGTTACCCCTTACACTCAATTAAAAGGTGGATCATTACAAGGTACACTCATCAATTGCCAATCTAAGCTTTATTTTTCTGTTTTAAAACTGAGAGGTCCAGTTATGTGCAATTTGACAGCAACAGTGATTTTCTGTCTAAGGAAAAAACAAGCTATTGATTCACAACATACTAAGTGGCACATCAAAACAGAGAAATACACTCAAAACAGAGAAATTTCTTCCTGGTGCAGGAAATGCAATTTCAGCTAAATCAAGAATATATTTTCAAAACAACAGAAAAATACATTGCTTACAGTAATGATTCAAAGACAGCAGAAATACATGTTGAAAGTGCTAGGTCTTTCCTAGTCAGATGACAGAAACAGAGTTGTTAACCTTCGTTTATCAGCTAACTACAGCTTTTTTTAATATCCAAATTAGGGTATTGCTCAATAATTTACATGAACTACTGTTGGAATTGAATTGGTATGACCAAAGATAAAAAACAGCAAACCAAAACTGATGCAAAGACAAAAGGGAATGCCAGAACATTTTTTAGATGAGTCCATGTGCAACAAGCAGCACGGCTGAAGTACTGGAACCCAACGTACAACTAGAAGAAGAGACAAACAAAGGAGAAGTAATATCTTTTCAAATGTGAATCCCTAATACCAGGTTTATTTTCTTACAATAAGGAAACACTTCAGATAAATGTGGCTCTACAAGATCCACATTTCTTGTTCATTCTGTTGTCATTCAGTTGTTGCCTTCCATTTTTAACAGCTGTTCTCCTACCACATTCCACTACAGGCAGCATTAACTGCATACAACGAACTTCCACAGTGTCAGAAGGAAAAAAACAAACCTAACCCTTTGAGAAAAGTAAAGTATTTTTGTCAATTTAACTACCGCTCTTTTTTCAGAAGTATGCATGGAAGATAAGAAAACCAAACATGCCTGAATGTTATGAAGTCTAATACTCTGTTTCCAAAGGTGCATGTATTACAGATTATTTGGGTTTTTTTTTCTAGCCATACTTTTTTCCTCACAAGAACCACACAAGGGCTACGTATGATAAATGACTTTGAAGAACGCTATGCTAGATTCAAACTTAACATTTCGTAACTGTAAAACTTACTCTCTTATTCCTCTGAAACCAACTAAACGACCACCTTCCAAAAGTTCCCCTCTCTGTTCAAACAAAATTCATAGTAACAGGTAATGATTTTAAGGAAACAACTCTAGTTTCATCAAGTCAAGATGGAAATTAAAAGTAAGTAACTATAACTTTATATTCTTTTTTTAAAGTCCATTGCAACTATTATAGGAGTATAACTACTGGTTTAAAATCCTGGGAACTAGAAAAGCAGCTTCAATGTTTTAGCAAGCTAGCTGTAACACACTGTTCTTAAAAGAAAAAGTACAACCTAAGTATATATTTAAAATAAAGAGACTAAATATTTTAGACCCCATAATCACATACATGAGATTTTTTGGAAACACCAAGATATCTAAATTACTGAGTTCTCATTCACTTTCACTGGAAATCAAGAGGCTAAGGATTTTCTTTCTCTGTTCTTTTAGAAATTAAACTTTCGCAATAGCTGTTTTTTAACACGGACTTAACATTAGGTATATTATTATTTATTATTCAATACAGTACATGTGAGTTTGCTTCATAAATTGTTGAAGAACACACAGAGAAACCTGTTGTGATATTCCATTTTTTCCTTTGAACATATGCAAAAAGCAAGGAAGTAGCACAGTAATGCAGCTAACTACAATTCAAAAATACTGGCATTCTTGTTAGAGGTTTTTTACTAGATACATTGCCAAGGTTGTAATTCGGAATTTGTGTAAGAATTCCAGCTGGAATGTTAGTGATGGGGTGCAAGATACAAGAGAACCACAAAAAAAAAAATTACCTCCTCCCCCTCCAGGGTTAATAAGTCCACCTACAATTCCCTGATTTCTGTCTTCCCTTTTACTGTGACACAGTCAGTCAGTGTTTAATTCATTGTCTTCTTAGTAGACTTTTGAATTTTGAATTGATTTTAATTTATCCTTCTCTATTGTATATGATATGTTACGCCATGGAAGAGAGCTAGATGGGGCTAAATACACTGCTGGCATAACTCTAATCAATAAGATATTTTACAGTCTATATATATACACCACTGTATCTTAGCAATTTCTGTTACAGCAGTACTCTGATTTTTCTTATTATTATATTTTCCTGACAGCACTGCAGATACTGCGGGGAGAGGTACAAAGATCGGGCTTTCATGACTCGGATTCTAAGAGCAGCATGACTTAGAAAACAAAAATGCGTACCACAGAAATTCTCCTTTTCAATCACTTATTTTCCTGATTTTACAACAAGCTTTTGCTTATTGTTACTCACATATCCATGCTGTTAAGATACAATAGCTCTTTAGAGCAAAAAATCACACCTTGAGAAAACCCAGCCATACTGGCTTCAACCTATGAGGACATCATATCCTCAGTGAATTTGGAACGTGTTTAAACAGTAACATATTCTACTGAAGCAGAAAAAAGCATGTTATAAATGAAAAATGGTTAGGACACTATGGAATAGCAGACTGCTATTAGACACAAATCATTCCAAGAAAGCAGAAACTGCACAGTTGCTCCTCCAGGACCTTTCTAAAAAAACTGTTAACTAAATGTGACACTAGCTAACAGAACAATCCCACATTTGTGACCTCAAAAAACATAAACAACAGGAATAGAAGGGAACCAACGGAACTCATACACCACAACCCTCCGAATACTGTCCCAGCCATAGGCACAAACCACATCTTCTACCAGGAGAACAACTCCCCATAGACCCTCATGATCCAAGCAGAACTCTAATAGCAATAAACAGTAAATAGAAACCTGTGGCATTTGAATGCTAAAACCTTACATGGACTCAAGGTGCTGTTCACAGAGAAGTAATCTGTTGATGGTAACTAAAAGCTACTTTCAGCTGAGGAAGTCCCCAAGTCCATAAATGGTTAGAGGCTGGTAAGAGGGTAAGCAGGACAGCTGCTTGCTTTGTTTTCTCTCTTCCCTACGCACCTCCTCAGGGTTACTCTTCCCACTGGCTTTCTCCCTAACAGAAGTAAACATAGTCTCACCCCCACAAAAGGGAGCAAGAGGTAAAGAAAGGGGGTGCGGGGGCACAAAGAAATGTGTAGGAGGGTGGAAATGAGCAGAAGATTTTGAAATATACCGTCTCTAGCTGATGCTAGGATGAAACTCACCTCACCTTTCTTCACCACATACAATGGAGTCACAGCAGAAGGAATAGCTGCTTCATGCCAAGTTAAGACTGCGAGATACTGAGTTCCCACAGAGACAATCCAGTTCAACTGATTAGAGCACTTGACTCAGACATATGCAATTTTATAATAGGCTCTAGGGTCTATATCACAGTGAGAGTTACAGCACAAAATCAGAGGCAGATGACCTCTACCTCTTGGCCCTACAGGCTCTTTAAATGGACCTACAAAATTTATTATTCTTGCAGTACAGTATGAAGGGAGGTTCTATATCCACACAAGTAATGTTATTTATGGCTGGCTATAGTCAAATTACACATGTGATAATGTGGGATGGCAAGCTTCATTTTATAAGCTTCTATCATCCTTTCCTAAGCCTCTGAATCTATCCTGTATATTTAATTTATCCTAATCCTGCCTTTTCTATTTTGTATAAATAGGACTGATGACCAAATCTACACATTTCATCCAACTGGCAGCAAAATTCCTGCAAGATACTTGGGTCTACATATATGACAAGACAGACCCAAAATTAAGAAGCTTGTGGGATCCACAAGGTATACATTATGCTTTCCACACAACGACTTGATATTAGGGAAACAATACTAGGAAAATGTATGAGTAATAGCTGTCAAAATACAATGTTACAATGCCCAAATATAACCAGGTGCCACACACTGATGCACACGGAAAACCAAAATTATTTGTTACTAACTTAAAGGTCAATAATTTCAAATATTTTAGCTACCAGAACAATACTTTAAATTTACACTATATTTCTTGATCTCTACCAATGTAAAACAGATGAACATCAGAATAGGGGGAAGATGACCTCTCACAAGTTTTTTAATAATGTCACACTAAAACATAAAGAAAGGCCCTGTGAAATCCCACTTTCTTATTTTTAAAACCTCTGAGTTGTACATTTTCCACTGCCAAATAGCCTCCGGACAAAAAAGTTTCATAAGCATCAATCAACACTAGAGTTCTTATTCAGTGGTCAAAGTAACCATGGAAACAACTTAATAGCTTTAAAAACTACACACAAAAAGCTTTGAGAATGGAAATCAAATCCCAGTTTAGTTGCACCTAGGGATGCAACTGAAAGGCATAATCTGATTAACTACTTTTTTTTTTTCCTTAAGATACAAAAAGATACAAGGATTGCTGACTAAAGTAATGATTTTGTAGAGCCTAATATCCTAAAAGAGAACTTGAACTTTAAGATTAAACTAATCCTTCTATTGAATAGAAAGGATAACTAAAATGAAAACTTTTACAGTGTATACGTCAGTATTAAACATTATAAAACACATCTAATTCTTCATTCAATGTAAGTTGCTTAGAAACCAGAAGAATGCTAACTACTTTACCAAAATACATGTAAACTGGAGTTTGGTGCAAATGTTGGAATTCAGATTATTTTAACATGAAGGAATAGGACCGCAACCTTCAAAACAGTGAAAGCTAAAACAATGAAAATCCAGACTCCTTAAGTCTGAATATTGACAGTGACTACAGAACAGACAATGTTCCACAGACTTCTTTCAATATGTATTTCTGAGATAGGTTAAGGGAGAAAAAAGACAAAATCAGCTATCTACTAAAGTGAAACAAGACTCTCAACCCACTTAAAAAAATGATATAAAATTGTGCTATAGCAGAAGAAATCTTAAATTCTGCAGTTCTGCTTAAGATTTAAAAAAAAAAAAAGTGTTAACACTACAGGATCCTATTGCTGAAAAAGGTTCCTCACAAGCACCAAGGGGTGAAGTGCACCAACAACACCTCCCAGACAAATGAGAACTTGACTATAATAGCCCAGCTCCAACCAGATTACTCTGGCATGAACTGGAAAGCAAAGAAGCAGTAAACAAACTTTGCCATCTAACAGCTGCAAACTTTGCACTTTTATAACACATTTGGAGCAGGAGACCAGAAGGTGGCAAAAACCTAGGTACCACTGCTAACTATCCTTAGGAAGAGAGAATGTTAGTAGGACTGGTCCAGGGCTACATGTCTACCAAGGCCACTGCTGGCTTATGTCAACAGTCCTCAGAGATCAATACACAGTGAAGACAAGAAAGACATCAGTATTCTCTATAGAGGAGAACACAACCAGCATTAAACCTGGTGGCTAGCTCAGTCTCAACCTGCATGCAATTGTTTTGTCTGCGAACTGCCCTGACATTTCTGTTGCAATAGAGGAATCACTAAATTTGTCATCCACTGGTGTATTATTGTTGTTAAAAGCTGTGAGGGTGGTAGAGCAGTGGAAAAGCTTGCCCAGGGAGGCTGTAGAGTCTCCATCTCTGGAGACCCCCAAAAGCCGACTAGACACAGTCCTAGGTAACCATGGTGCTGCAATTCTGTGACAACTTCTGCATATACAGCCATCACTGAAAGTCTTGTAAAGCTCTTTGGAGAATTTTTACCAGGAAAAGCTGAAAAGGTGAGCTTCAGAGGTGTAATTTCTTTGCTATTTTAAAGCAAGCATAATGGTCTGAGTTGAGATGGAATTAAATCACATTGACATGGGGAGCATGCAAAAGATTGTAACAACAATAACTACTGCTGGGTTATTTTGTTAGCTGCTTTACAAGAGGCTTCTGTTCTCTTTACACCAAGCACCCCATGATACCTCTGTGAAAACTGCCAAGTTTTGAAGAACAGCACAAGTAGCAAACTGTACCAACCTACAGGCACACACAGCACTATAAAAAGACGGACTGTCTCTGCAAACAGGAATATTCAACATTCAGATGTGCTTACACATTACTACTGACAGTCTTATTAAGCTTCGTTCTGCTTTGTAGGATGTGTTTCATCCTAACAAATGTTAAGAAAAGATGAGACTTTACAGACAAGTTCAGAAGGAAATTATGAGTGGGAAAAAGAAATTAGTTGTATGCCATGAGGAAAGCCACACAGCTGGACAGCACTTTCCAGAACGAGGCATCACTATGTCTAAATAATATGAAACTGTTTAAGGATTACCAAAAACGTGGTTTTGATATATTAAAAACAGTTTTCTTCCATGTTCCATTCCCATCCTATTTTTCAACAGAATTGACAGGCAACTGTAGACAGAACTCCGTAGCATGGTTCAGTGGCTTTGTATAAGGTGCTTTATTTTAATTGCAAAACACTGCTAACTGCCCTTTAAAGGATCTGTGGCTTTCAAAATTAAAATGCTTACATGTGTGTACTTGTACATACACAGCCAGTCCAACTTAGTGAGAAGTCAACCTAGGAGGACAAAAGGAGCCAAGTGACCCGGTCTTTCCAGTTAGGACAAGGTAACCATAGAATCATAGAATAGTTTGGGTTGGAAAGGACCTCTAAAGGTCATCTAGTCCAACCCCCCTGCCCTGGGCAGGGACATCTTCAACTAGATCAGGCTGCTCAGAGCCCCGTCCAACCTGATCTGGAACGTTTCCAGGGCTGGGGCATCCACCACATCTCTGGGCAACCTGTGCCAGTGTTTCACCACCCTCAGCGTAAACAATTTCTTCCTTATATCTAGTCTACCCCCCTTTAGTTTAAAGCCAGTTAACCACTCACACTCACACTACTACCAACACTGACCAGGAGTTGAAGAAAAATTCATGTTAAGTGAAGTAGTTCATCAGCTAGCCTTCTGGGATAACAAAACAGGCTCCTGTCACGTAAAATACATGCATTAGGGAGGATCAACATTTAATTCTTTTGCTCTTGAGACTCTGGAGAGACCAGAAAAAGGGAGAAACTAGCCTGGAATGGGAAGAAAACTCATTACAGCCCAAGTAACAGAAGCAGTGAAGTGCACTGAGTGAGAAACAAACCAAGTAAAGATTAGAATAAAAGGTCCAAATGGACAACCTTTGCCAACTATGCTCGTACTTGACATTATTTGCTCACTTTCTGGCATTTATTTCTGAATTCTGGATTACTTTTTCAGTACACAAAATACTAATGTTCTCTTGCAGTGCTTACTTAAAAAAACCAATCAATTCTTAAAGAAAAGAGTGATAAATAGAGGTTATTAGGACCACTGAAGTTAATTTCTATTTATGTGTTTCAAGGGCAGGATCTTCCCCCCCCTGTTTATATGTGCATGGAATTAGCTTCTAGGAAAAGACATTCACCACATTTAATACTCACTGCTCAGCAAAAAAAAGGAGTTTAAACTTTTAAATAACTGTCAACAGCCACAGAAAGTGGGCAAAGCAACACAGAATAATCAAAAACAGTTCCATATTTTAAGCATGAAACAATGCTGCTTCTGTTGCAAGATATTTTTAGAGTAACAACGAAAGTCAAACTGAAGCTTGAAAGTATTCCAGTACAAGTTCATGTTTCAGCTAGTGGATGTGTACTTTATGCACCACAAAGTCCCTTTGCACTTAAAATTCAAAGCCCAATATCATAGACAGTTTGGACAGAAAAAGACAATTGAATTTGCATATTTAGTTTTAAAATGCAAACTTATTTTATTTAATGATTTCAAGCCTTTCAATTTGCCAGAAGGGCATCTGAAGCTCTTGATGCTCTCAGCTTGGTTACAAGTATATTAGTCAGATACAAATGTTTAATGAGACATAATGCAAGAAAGGTGGGGTTCAAATACACATTTAACTAAACAAGTTCAGCTGAGAGTCAAACCTTTACTGCTACAGGGAAATAGCTCTGAAAACGAGTTTTAAAATAATGATTAAGTAGTGGGTCTTAATAAAAGATCAGGCCTTCTTGCATAGCAACTTCACTTTTATTTTAAAGCAGCAATTTGGTTGCTATTAGCAAGAAAAAAAAATTGTGTCAGTGAATGTAAGCACATTTATGTTTATCATTTGAAGTACTGTGCTAGTGCTGTGTGTCAGGCTTGTAATAGTGGCCTATGCTAATAGGAAAGGGCAAAAGAAAAACAAGAATGGCAGAACATCATACAAGCGATCACAGCTCATGCCTTTGAAAGCTATTTTATTTTCCAAAAAGAATACTAAGTATAATCTCAATTTCTGAATCATATCTGATCATATGTAAAAAAAGGAAGAAATTTCAAATTCACACATTTCATCCAACTTGTTTAGTATAAAACGTTGATAAAGAGCAAGGCATACAAACAAAATAACTAAGAGTATGCCAATCTACAACAGAACATGATGCAGAAATAAAAGCACCCATTCTACCCTAACATTCAAAAACTTTGTACACTCATATTTAGGTCAAAGATACTTATATAGAGATACTGGAATACAAGAAGGAGGAAACTAAGTCTCAAAAGAGTATTGTAAAAAATTAAGTCTGATCTACCAGAGAATGAAACAAGATCCAAGAAAGGTTTATTAATATGCAACTTTTTTGTAGCCTAAATGAAAGAAATCTGAATATGAATGCATCGTACCTTCAGTGATTGTCTATGAATACAGAAGCACTTCAATACCTTTTATTTCATCATCCAGAAATCAAAAACACTGATCTCGTTTCTCCAGATTCTCTACCTTTAGAGAACTATAGTATTACATTCAAAACATTATCTTTTTGTTGACATCATAACTTGTCCCTTGTTATTTGAGCACTACATGAATGTCTAACAAGCCTTTAAGCCAGAAAACCTAAAAGTCCCAACTACTTACCACATTAATTTCTATTGAAATCAACGAAGTTTTCATGCATACCGTGTACTACATTTGATGTTAAACTCCTGATGGGATTTAGTGCAGGAAGAACACTGCAAACTAAGCACAATACTTCCATTATTCATGTTCCTTCAGGCCTGATATTGGGTCAACAGAACGACAATGCTCATGCTACTAAAAAGCGATCTGAAATAATTGAGCATGTTCTGTAGAAATTTAATATACGGGATTTTCTTTCCTTTTGAAGTTGAAATACATTACAAGTATTTTATATTGAATGGCCTTTTGCTTAGTAAGTAAAAAAAAAAAGCAGATTCCCAGAATGCTGGCAAGTTGCTGGCTTTAGGACAGTTAAAAAAAACAAACATAATTATACACTGCAAAGCAGCCGGCAGCATATAAAACCAACAGGAAATACTAATGCAAATCTATCTCTGAAGCATTTTTAAGCATTTAAGAACGAGTAGCTGAGTAGAACTTCTACTAAAACAATCATAATTTAAAAGTATTTTTTATTTATATTCTGAAGCTTATTATGTATATTCTTTATACTGTCACCTCATCAGGGACACAGACAAGACTTGCAGGTAATCCTACAGAACTTGAGTTTGAACAACAGTCTTCCGGCTCCGATTTCTTTAATTGTGACACTAAGATACGAAGTTTCTGTTCTATGCTAAAATAAAAAAGGTCAGCTCCTTCCAACAGCAGCCAAAGGCATAGAATCTCTCAGTCGCTACAGAAGTGAATTTAAAAATCTCAAGGAAAGAAACTGGAAAATACACAATCCACAATGAACTATGAAAACAACACAGAAGAGAGAGCAGAAAGAAATTTCCAATGTAGTTAGAAAGAAACACAGGGTAGAAATAAAGACAGAGACGAGATTATCTTAAATCTAGAAAATAAATTCCATTAACAAAACAAAGGCAAAAGGCAAAGAATAAGGAAAGAAAATGTGTGCCCTAAGCAGAAGTCATAAGGACTAGTGAGAGTTACACTAACTGACTCCCAGTCAAAAAGACTAGGTCTGCCACTTCTTACTAGAAAGACGCCTTCTAAGGAATCTCTAAAGGACTTTGAAACTCTTTCAGAGTTTAAAGAGATAATATTTTTTCAATGATAATAACCTGACAAAGAGGAGAAAATGCCAAATTTTTACTTTGTTTCTGAGACTGAATGAAAACCTTGAGAAACAAAGGGAAACTGAGAGAGTAATTGCTGTACATTTCCAGCTCAGTGTACATGAGACAGTATAAAACCACAGACTACTTTCCAGGACACAAAAATTAAGTGTTCCTGTTTGCCCTCTTCCTGTTTGGTTCCAAACATTCACAAAACAGTTTTCTGTTACTTTAATGTGACAGGTGCAGACTGTGGGTTTTTTCCCCTTGAGTTCTGTCCTTTACCAAGTATGTCCATCACTTTAATGGAAGGAAGGGGGACAAGACAAAACAAAAATCAGCTTACAGATACTTATTTCCATACAACAGAAATAACTGTGTCTGAAGGGGTGTAAAGACAAGTTGTTTCATACTGCAGAAAACCTGAAAAAAACCTGGATGCAGAAAAAGTTGGATGCCTGGGTCAAAAAATTGGTTTGTTTGAAATTCTGTTCCTTTGGCACATCAGTTTACCTAAATATAATATCAACTACCTTGTCTTCAAATCCACATTTAGAAGTAAGTTTAGTAAGTTTCATTTTGAAAAGCATGAAACAACATGCTGTCAACACTGTCTTCTTTTCATCTATGTTCACGTATGTTTGCACATACTGATACACAATCATGTACGTAATTACATATGTGCATGTTTAAACACACAAATTTTGCTTCATTTAGATTTTACCTAATCCTACAACAGCCACCTACTATCAATGCCTCCCGGCCACATCTAAATAAACCCATTTTAATTAAAAAATTGTAGAAGAAAGAACTATACTGAAGCAGCTGCAGATCTGAGCCCAACTATGTATCGCTAGCATACTGCTATTGGAGTAGCCTAAGGTGCTGTTTTTCCATCCAAAAGTGAGATTCCCACATGACAGTCTTCCACCTGATTAGGGCAGAAGTCATTTATAATATAAAGACCCTCTTGCCAGTCTTTAGCATAGCAACTCAGTCTCTCTCCCGAAAGCACCAACACTAATTCTTGCAACCCTCTTTTTCAAGATAACCCCGAATTAAAAAAGTTATTAAAAATTGTAATTACCATACTCAGCAGCTAGATTTCAAAAATGTTATGCACACCTTCAGCTCTTAAGCCCTTATGTCAGGGCAAATGAGGAAATTCTAACATAAAAATCCATACAAGCTATTTATAAAAAAAACAGTCCTAATTTCTTTTTGTTCTTTAACCCTTTTACAGACTTTTTACTACAGTTGTGCCTTCAATCCAAGGGGGATAAAAAACCCCTCACTCCTATTTGCACTGGTTCCACAAGGCTAACAGATGTAAAACTAGTAAGATATAGTTAATGCACAAACAGGAAGTTCTATTCAGTAAAACAGGAATCATCCCACTCAGATTTGAATTACGCAGACTTCCAGGTGTTCCTTTTATGCACAAGTAAACCCATGGGGCAACAGGGGTTACTTCAGTTTAAGAATAAGCTATTGCAGTTTAGCCTCAACCTCTTCCAATTTGACTTCACTTAAGAGTGAAACAATCACAAGTGGTCAAGACAGAGCTTTCAGGAGTTACTGCTCCTCAGCTGCAATTCAACACCTCAACATCTCTTCTCCTCTGTCTACTGGGATGCAAAGTATGATAGATTTACCCACACATCTTAGCGGAAGTTTGCAAGCACATTCAAACAGTCAATTCTGAAACTGCTATGGCAGCTTAAGATTTTACAACCTTCTAGCTGTTCAGCATTATTCCTAAACTGGGTATATATTGTAAAAAGATCACAGAAGTCTTCCTAATCGGGTTCAGTTTGTCACTAGTGAGCTGCGCCCTCCCATCTATGTCCTGCTACATTCTGAAGCTCTGAAAAACCTGAAAACTTTTTCAAAACTTCATCAGCAAAAAAAATCAAATCTATGTGCCCACAAAGCTGAGAGAAGCATCTAAATTTACTATTGCATTACTCTCTTAAATGGTGGCTAGAAGGATGAGTGTTTCCACATTAACTGTCTCTCAAGTCAGCTTCCACCATAAGCATGCATTTTCACTCTCTTCATAGTTCTTTAAAGAGTAGTAAAGTTTAAGAGCTGTTGTTGTTATTAAGGACCTGAAGGGCCATGAAATGGGACAACTCTACAATTAAAAAAAATTTCCATTTCTCATTGTTTGGAGTTTAAGGACCATGGAGAGGAGTGAGCAAAAAATAACCTCTACAAAGACCAGTGTTCTTTGCCTTGCTTCACATCTTTTCTAAAAGCTGAGAAATGTCTTACAGCTGAAAGAATTGGAAGGTCCTTTGGAACAAAAGAGAAAACTATTAAACTGAACACAACTTTACAGGAAGTCCTGAATGTAACAGGATGGAATGCACACATTTCACAACATCTTCAAATATAAAATAAGCCAAAATCTCTGGAATCCACTGTATAAATTAATTACTTCCTTTTAAAAAGTGGCTCCTACACTCCTCCTTACTCTAGCTTTCACCAGCCAGGCATTATTCACTGATTTTTTCCCAATACTTGGTTTTCGTAACATTCAATTCATACATGAAACTCTAGAGCTTTGCTTAAAAAACAAAACAAAACAAAAAACCCAAACCAAAAATGAAACCAAAAAACCTCCCACACTGTAACACTCCCCCTGGTGTTCAGAAATACAGAAGCATTGTATTTGTAAAAACAAAGGGAGAAAATCCTTTCTTTTGCACACATTAATCCAGACAGGTGTGATCAGATCCTAAAATAACAAATATGTGTTTTCTGACTTAAAGGAAAAAGGCTTCTCAAGCTTCGAATTCTAATCAAAGCCTGGTCAAAGCTCCGTTACAAACAGCCTGATTTTCCTTTTGAGCTTAAATCAATTCCCATCTAGTGTTTTAAAGAAACATGTACCAATGAAAGCCTCACCATTGGAATCTTTAGCCCACTATGTTTAAACAACTCCAGCTGGTAACTTCAAGTCAGCAGTACCTACAAAATTAACAGGATGCCTTTTGTCTTGCTCTGTGATCACTTCTGTGCATCTTTGATCTAGTGTCAGTGGTTTTTCTTTTCAGGATAGCTCTCATCGTTCAGTCACTTAGAAAGAAACCGTGATAAGCATGTAAACTTCAGACGACCACAAGAATTTCCTGAAGAACACATTACCTGCCTTCTCAAAGGGCATTGCTGGTCCTTCTCTGCCCTTGAAAACGGCAGTTATAGTTCTTTGCTACCCTTTTTCCTGAAAGGCAATACAGATAAGTACTGGCCTACTAAATTTATGATTAATAGTAAAATAAGCTTTTTTTTTTTTAAAGTAAAATTTGTTGATGATTAATTTTACCTTCAAAAATGTCTGTAAAGCAAAAACTAGAACATGATAGAAGTTTGATAACCCAACTTAAAAACTTTTCACTAAATTTATTTTCAATAAATTTTTTTCTAAATACACGAATAATAAAAATTCGATCACGATAGATACATAATATTTTTTTTCTACAATATAATTCAGTAAGTAGTTTAAAATATATTTCTGTAGTTCAGGGTTCTGAACCTCTGGCCTTGGGCTGTGTTTAAGCTGGCAGGACAATACATACAGCCTGCTCTCAGTATTTCCATAGTAAGAACCAAGAGCAAGCTGCTCTCATCTGTCCTTCCCGGAAGCAATTCAGGAACGAGTGCACTGGATACACCTTCCAGGAAGCTTTAGACCTGCTACTCATGCTCTGCATGTAAGCAGTCCGGCCAAAACGGACTGCTATGGCCTACAGACCTCCCTGCAGCTGGCATCAGCAATAGGAGTCACCAGCTGCCCTAAAGATGGGACATCACTGCTGCAACAGAATAAATTTAATTGCTGGATTTATAATGCACAACTCATCTACATTATAAAATATTTTATTAATATTCATACCTGAGTCTGTCTTGTTCCCTTTTCCACCCTCTCGGCTCTTTTTTAAAACTGCCTTTAACATTTTAAATGTTGCTCCTAAAGGATAACAGAAAGAAACAAAAACAAATGCAACATTAATAATGTCCATTCACACAAAACTGAACAAAATAAAGACAGGATCATTACAAATGAAACAGTGAGGTAATCAGAAGAAACTTTTTGGTAGTTACATTTATTTTTTATAACATAGCCCGGTTAAGCAAAGTCCTGATGTACACGGAATGTTTAATGCCTGAACTAAGCAATTAGAGTTCACTGTCTTATACAGAAAAATAATACAGCATTCTCCACATTCCACATATAATTAAGGTTATAAGGCTAAACCCATGTAAGTTACTGTAAGACACTCTGGTGAAAATAAAACAGAATAAAGGTCCAACTCCTGACCAGAGTTCATCAACAGAGCTGGGGGAGCGGGCGACATGTCAGAAAGCTGCTATCAGCTGGAGACTCCAAACTGCAGGAGCGTAAAACAAATGGGTGACAATGGGACATGGTATCACACAACTGTTCTTTACCTATATGCAACGCACTGTTGACCAACACAGAAAAAGCTGAACAAATTCCTTAAATCACTGCACTGCTATGTACATGCCTATGTGCCCACATATCCATAACTGCGAGCACACGCATTGCTGTCTTCCACATCTCAAATTTAACAATCAACTTCAAGTGAGCAGCAGTTGCAGATTTCAGAGGATTATTAATCATAAGAAAAATATATCTGGGATGTAGACCTGGAAGACAGTGAAGTTATTTCAGATAACCATCTTCAGTTACAAAGCAAGGAAAATGGAATGGAAGGAATTATGAAGAGTACTTCTTTCTCAAAAAGCTTTCTGGAGCATCTATAAATTCTAATTTCATTTGTTTTCTCTATTGAAAAATTCCAAAGATATCTCATTTTAGAAAACCTGCAGTACAGAATATGCAACAAGAAGGGAAAAAAAAAAGTAAACTGACAATGCTGTCTTATGTAATGGATTGCCATAAAAACCACATGAAATCAACAGGAAAAGCAAAAATCTTTCATCCAAAAAATATGGATTCTTCAGAAAGTTCACTTCTTTTTATGAAATAAAGCAGAAAAAGAAAAATCAGTACAACAGAGTTCTTAAGCTTCTAGGAATAACCTGAAGCACATACAACTAATAATAATTAGAAAACTGGAAGGTTTCCAGAGCCTGTATTATATTCAACGCACAAATCCCTGGGTCAGTTCCACACAGGTACAGCTGTGCACACAAACGGTTTTTCATGTGGCAGGGCAACATCTCAGGCAACTTGTACTGATGAGTTACAATCCTTAGTATCACACACCATAGGGCAAGCAGGCAGCAAATGCACTATCTTCTGTCCTCTGCATCTCAGGCGAAGTATCTGCTTAAAACAAGTTCTGCAGTATTTTCAGGTGTTTCCCAAAGAATGTAAACTAAGCAGCCCTTTCCAGTTTCAGCATTAAAAAACTGAAAAAGCCAAAAAGAGTTGAATATTTATCTCTGAAACGGACATCTGCAAGAAACACACACCCTCCCCACCCCCCAACTGGTTGTGGCTAAGACTTGTTAGGCTGAGGATGAAAGATCCAGACAAGGTAACATTTCATTTGCATGACACAGTTGTCAGTGGATGGGACAAAAACAAAACAAAAACCACAAGATAAGTCATAAACCTCACAAGCTTCTGCTTCAGGCATGAAAAAAGATTGTAAACTTTAAAGCTTATTTTCCTTCCAATTCTATCAAAAGTTGTTTAATAATAGAAATCTTTCAGATGGATCAGATCCGTAAGCTGAAGGATGCACTAAATGACCTTTCAAAAGCCCTTCCCACACCTGTTTTCTGTGGTGTCAGACTTCAGCCAAGAGGAATATACAGGCTACAAAAAAGTTCATCAGAAAGCTGTAACTAGTTATCAAAAGCTAGTTATGAAACTGTAGATAAGAAGGAAAAAAATACTAAAAGAAGGGTTCAAACTCTGAAGATTTAAGCAGCTTTCCTTTCTTTAACAACTGGTATCTCTTACAGAAATTTAGTGCATGAGGAAGAACATAATTTTTTGATTAAATAGTCTGGGTTTTTTTTGAGAAACAGTCATGTAAACACTTTATATTTTTGGAAATCAAATTCATCTTCAAATACTATTAACAAATCAAGAACTTAAGAGTATCTTCCATAGTTTGAAATAGGTATGAGGTAAGAGTGACTTTACATTAAAAATTACGTCTAAAAGCATTATTTGAATTATTACAGATATTCTGATGTTATAGACTGCTAACTTTCCTCTATCCCTATAAAATATTGGTCTTTATTAGGTACAGAAAAAGGTATTTAAAAATATTACTTCTTAAAACAGCACAGGATTGAAATTTGCAGATTAAACAAAAAAAGGCTTATACATATATAAATGATGCCAAAACTGTGAGGACAAGCATTAAAAAGTCAGGAAATTAGAAATTTAAAGGCTGGACCATGCAATCCAAATTTGTGCTTCTTTTGTGCATAAACTGTGCTAGAAACTTTAATTATGTCAGCATGTCCTGTTCACTCATCTGGTGCAAAGGATGTCCACAAACAAAACTAAAACCTTGTTTGTCTACAGCGCACCAACTGGGGCCCAGGAAAGCTATGTTCTGTTCCTTGCTCTACCACAAGGCCATTGTGATACACAGAGGCAAAAAACTGCTCAAACACCTTAAACGTATTTTTCCTAAAATCTCAATTATTTGCTTCCCAAGTTTATTAAGTATTCTTTCAGAATAGCTTCCTCATTGTACATATCATGTAGGCTGCAATGGCTGTAAAAACATGCACATCCAGTGTGCACTGCATGTACAAAATAATTAAAAGTGCTGTAGTGAATGTTCTTTGCTCAAAGACCAGGCATCTTCGATGTTTTCTGAATCACACAACTGTGCAAAGTACAGTACTGTTACAGGACAGCTGTGATATACATTTCATACCTATCAGCCAAACTCTTAGAAGTCTTCATTGTCACTTCTTCTGGAAAACAGTAGACTCCAGCTCCATTGTTCTCTTTCCCATGTTCTTGATCACCATTTTAAAAAGGATCTTTCTAATTTTAGTATGAAACTCAAAAAAAAAAAATCTGAAAACAACTGTTCTGACTCATCTCAAATCCTTCCAGCCACTTCACACCGTAAGATACTGGTCCATGCATTAGTTTGGAACTAACAGAGACTTTGTGCTTCATATTCAGACACTGGTAGTTTGTTCCAGAAACCTAGATATATAAATTTCACCTTAATATTACAATTTGAAGGTCTTACATTCTTTGGAACCCGTTTTTATATGTAATTGGACAGTTCCTTAAAATGAAAATTTTCTCAGCTCATTTTAGTACGTTGCAATTGAGGTAATTGTACTCAAGGGTATTGTAGCTTTTAACATTACTAACAGGCATTAACAGGTTCAGTTAGAATATTTAGTGAAGAAAACAGTGTTCAATCATATAATTCAAGGCTGAAACATAATGCATATGTAGAAGAATGGAAAGTCTAGAGCTGCAGAGACATTCTTAATTTGGTATTCCCTAACTTCTGCCTGGCTTTGAAACATTAATCTTTCCTCTAAAATTATTCGGTGTTGTATATTGTTGGTATGTTGTATGATAAAGTTTACTTACAAGCATTTTAAAATCTCTTAAAACAATAGTGACTTTATTAAAATTCAGCTGGTATCACCACATGAACAAGGAAGAAATAGTCTACCTGAAGTCTTGCTGAAGTTCACACAGCATGTCTCATCTAGCTCTGCCCTATAGAGACCACTGGATGCATTTTTTATTCCTCCCTCCAAAAGTGATACAGGTTAGTGGTGTAAAGCAACCAGAACCAAAAATACAAGAGGGTAATTATGAAAGAATTTGGTTTCACAGAGCTGATCGTTGGGAGCGGGGGGGGGGGAAGCCTACTGCAAGTGAAGACAATGACATTGTTGCAAGAGAACTGGATCTTTCTTAAGAAAAATACGGTACATTTACAGGATACAATACACAACATTTACAGGATCTTGAACAGGTGCAGTGCTAAAAGAAACCCTCCATAGCAGCTGAGAGAGAGAAGAAATGTGAGCTTAAAAAAAAGTCAGTGGAAAAAATAATGGGTGCAAAGAGGAATCCAATGGACAAAGAGGCAATGGGCACAAACTGAAACGTGGGAGGTTCCCTCTGACAGGAATACTTTCTCACTGTGAGGGCAGCCAAGCACTGGCACAGGTTGCCCAGGCAGGTTGTGGAGGCTCCCTCCTTGGAAGCATTCAAAAGCTACCTGGACACGGTCCTGGGCAACCAGCTCTAGATAACCCTTCTTGAGCAGGGGGGGTTGGACAAGGTGACTTCCCATGGTCCCTTCCAACCTCAACCATTCTGTGATTCATGAAGATGTTGAACAGGATTAGACTCGATATTGACCCCTGGGGTATACCACTAGTCACTGGCCTTCAACTAGACTTCATACAACTGACCATACGTGTTGCATACATTTCACATTGTACCATTTACGGTACGCTATTCCCTTTGAGTCTATCCATCCTGCAGGCCAATATACTGCACATACTGCTTTTAAGGGATAACCCCCACTCACACTCAAAAGAAGAGAAATGCCTTGAAACGTATCTAACATACTGAGGGAGGGTGATGGGAATAGCAGGAAATGCAACTGTAAATCTCTTAGGCTGGTTCAAGTACATTCCTTTTCTCCAACAAAACTCACCTTGGATCAAACTCCTAGCAGAGGCAGTAAATAACAGCTCAAGGGGCTACAGAGAGGACATTTTTTGCCTCCAAAGAAAACCTCACAGCACGGACCAGAGTAAAAACATTACAGAAGCTGGCTGTACTGTAGTAGAAAGTGCATTCTAACTCACTCAGTCTTACTTTAAATGGTATATGCCTCCCAGTACCGCAAGATCTAAAAATTCTAGTTATCAGACTCCAAAAGGAAATAAAAACAACTCTAAGCATTTTTTCTAAATACATAGTCAAACACCCTCTCCCAGATAATCTCCTAAGCTAAGACATCAAAGAAAATAAAAGTCCCAATGCATTTATTATACTCTGCTTTTTAAATAAAAAGGGTTGGTTTTTTTCTTTTCCATACAAAAAACATATGCCATGTTAGAAAGTCTGCATTATGCAGTGCTAAGATCTGGAACTGTTAATGAATTTCAGAATCTGAGAATGATATTCTACATATGTAACTAGAACAGAGTGGCAATAAAAAAAAAAACGAACACCTGAAAACCTGCGTATTATATTTAACTTTCTTCTTATTTTGCAAACATGACAAATACAAATTTTCGATTAACCAGAACAGAGAGGCTTGATATAGAACAGAAATTTTACAGTGTATGTCATTCCTATTCTTAGGATATAGGTAGGGGGCAATAAGAGATAAAATAAAAGGAATCAAGGACAACTCCATCCTAGATTTTTTCTTTTTGGAATTGACACCAACTTCCCTACTGTGCATATGGTTCTTCAAGGATCTATTTCAATACAGAACAGAAATGGCATGTGAGATGGTTGCTTATTCAGACACATTCAGTGTAGATACAAAAGTTGCCTATTACCTGGAAGCAAAGTCCTTCTCCCCTATAGAATTATAAGCAAAAATGAAAGATAACCACTTCCAAAGAAATTCACCTTTTGATATGTCAATTACACTCAAGGAGAGACCTAACCAATAAAGGCTCTGAACAGGAAAGCAAACACAGTGAAATTTACTATTCATTTGCAAGCTGGAAGGTACAAAAAATAAACTGCCTTCTTAAGTAATTCCAAAGCCAACACCTTGGTTACTTTACAACATCACTCCACAAAGCTGAACCACTTAGGAAACAAACCAAATACTACAGCTTAGAAATACTGATTACAAATAAACTATGTGTTATTTAAAAAAAAAACCCAAACTTATTGGTACACACTGTGAAGCTTTCTGACATATATCCAAAAGCATTTCAGCTTCAGGTAAAAAATTTCTTCATACCCATCTTTCACACTTCAAGAAGACTGATCAAATTGAACAGCAATACTGTACATTTATATTTCCTCATCCCTTGAAACAGACATGGGAACATTGGATCTTGTTTTGTTTTACAGACATTTGTATTAATAGGATATTTTCCAGTAATGCTGGCATCTTGTCTTGTCTAAGCATATTGTATTTCCTCTTTCTCCACAACCAAGCTTAAATAAAATCATTCACTGACTAAGATTTCAGAAGCACTTTCAGCTATTGCAATTGTTTTGCTTTGGTAAACAATTCAGTTTTAGATTTTCTTGGTTCCAATTTTTAAATTCTGCCCTGAAACCACCTGTTTCTTGTTTGGTTGTTTTTTGTTTGTTTGGGGTTTTTTTTAAAGATTTGAAGGTCTTTTAAAAACTTTAACTATAATTTCCATTTTTAGAATAGATACCAGATGTGGACTTGTTATCCAAGGGTTGATACTAGTAATGTCACATAAGAAGGAAAATACCTCAACACTCTTTTGTTTATGCAATCAAAGATCATGTTAGCTGCTTACAAAACTGGATCCCCCACCCCAGCTCATGTTGAATACGTTTTAAAATTGTGCTGCCCTCCCACCAGTTCAACTGTTTGTCTTTAGATAAATGAGACATTTCACATAATTGCCTCATACTCAGAGCATGAAGGGAAGGGGCGGAAAGTCCCTTGATTTAAGAATTTGTATGATGAGTTTTATAAATGAGAGACTCCAAAACAAGATCACTTTTATAACATACAAATGCTAAGTTATGAAAAGACTTGGGAGCACAGGCATACACAACAGTTTACTTCCTTCCTAATCTTTTACAAGTTAAGTACTTCACTACCTAAGGAATCCCCTCTGAAAAGCAGAAGGACAGAAAAAAAACTCTCTCCACATTTTCACTCTGCCTGTGAGTCTCACTTAAAACTCAGCAACTTCCTTGCATGAGAATATTTCCACATAGAGCTACTACTGACAGATACTAACATCAGTAACAAGATGATTCATAGCTTTTGTTCGCATTCATAACTTTTGTTCCACCTTCCTTAAAGGTTTGCAGCATGCACGTTTTACATACCTTACCTATCAGAGGGGGTTATTTTCAAAGATATATCCATGAGTTCAACACTTCTGGAGAAGTCAAATAAACTAATCCTACATAGTATGTAACCACCTGAGCTAATGCCCGCGAACTCCACATTTACCTGCTTCCCAAAGTTGTGTTGTTCAGTCTCTCCATATTTAAATCCTGAAAAACAGTTAGCATATATTTGCAAAGAAATAAAGGGTAGAACATCTTAGTCATTCTACCATTTGTACAGAAGTACTTAAGGACTTACCACCTTTCAGTGTAGGATTTATTAAACATGTACTTCAAAAAAGTTGTATTTTTAAAAGTGCACTTTGTAAATATCCCAAGATTCAGTCCTAAGGTTTGCAGAAAACTTCATTTAGTCACAACTGCTTTCATTGCCTTTAAACACGTTAAGAATTTCATTGTTTACACATAGAAAAGTTTCAACATTTCCCTTTTCTGGCAAATTCAAATTCCTTTAGCTTAACTGTGTTTTTCAAACAAGAGGAAAACAACAACAAAAAAATACTTAAAACAGCAAGATGTTACTGATGTAACAGAAATCAAGACAAGACAGTAAGTAAGAAATCCTTTACAATGACTACATTTTGAGACATCAATATCTAACACTTTATAATAAACAGAGGACATACTCCAGATCTAAGAGACTCCTAATTCAAGAATGAACAAAAGCATTTGAAAACAAGAGAATAGTGGGTTTTACTTTTTTTTTTAAGGTACAACTTCTGATGAGATATATTTGTTTTATTATTATTCAAACGCATGAATGAAAAAGATAAAACAGGTACACTGAAGAGGTCTGTCTCTGACTTCATAAAATAAAATAGTAAATGGCATATATGTTTCCAAAGGGCTATATTTAGCCAAATCTAAGCAAACTCACTGAAGTTAAACAGCTATTACTGAAATATTTTTCTACCATACCCTAAACAATTATGGTCTTTACCCTTTGTAGGTATTTCTTATGTAGGAAGATCAATACAGATACAAAACTGACAAGCTATACTGCATTTGTTTGATTTGTTACTCACTGAGTAACCTAATTATTATTACCTATGAGATATTCCACATCCCCCCCACTCTTATCTGACACCCCTGAAACCTATGCATCAATTTAATAGGAGACTGCAAAAGAACACCGAGGTTTCCCATTTGCTGCTCACTTCTAAATAGTGGAATTATGCCCTGAAGCACTATTAAAATACAATGAAAGAGGTGAAAGATGAGGAAGCATGAGAAAAACCTCATTATCATGTTAGCTACTAGAATGTGCTTTTGCAGTAGCTTTTTTCCCCACCAGTCTGGTTTTAGATTTGACTTCCCACATGTCACAGATGTACCTATTCTATTCTGCAATCACCCAGTTTTCTGCTATGCTACTCTTTTACTCTATTGTTGATTATTTTGGCCAGTGTCTCTAAGGACTGCCAACACAGGGGAAAAGATGGTCTCTTCACTTGACTGCTGTCCAAAAAGTCTTGGTCAGGTGCCAGATACTGCAGAAATGACTGTTTATCAGTTTTAAAGATTACTGTTCCCCAGCTACTTGTTACTACCCTGAAGCACTGAAGAAACTGATCTTGCATTGAAGCAGATGAAGAGCACTCACAAGTCAGAAATATTAACTTCAAAGGTCATAAGCACCTGTTTGAACTAACCTGAACAATTCAGCAACAATGCAGATGAAGAATCATCAGTTGAGTCATCTGCCTGTCTATACTGGGGAAAGAGCAGCAGCTGTCAACAGAGGAGCCATAAAATCTTAAAGATTCACAGCTGTTTCTCATATGAAAAGTATCTGACCACAGATAAGGTGTAGATTAATTTATTTTTCCCTTTCTCTTCCCATTCTGCTGAGTCCCTCCAAAGCAAATGCCAAGACCATAGCCTTCTACCATTTTCTACAGAATTTCCCCTTTCTTCAGTCATGACTTACAAAAAACCCAAACCAAAACAAAAACAAACGAAACCCCCAAAAAATCCCAACAGAAAAACCCTTGCTTCTCATCCCTTCTGAATTTATCAAGTTTATCCTTGCCATTTAGGCTTCTTTCTGAACCTCACCCCTCTAGCTCTTGTCATTTACAAGATACTGCCAAATTCTTCAAAGGATCAAAAGATTCACTGTGCTCTCCTAGTCTCATCTCATTTAGCCTAACTCCACTCTCACCAGGACTGTTTTCTCCCTTCAATTTTATCTTTGGGTATCACAGAAGTAGATTACCCTCTATCATTCCACTGCCCTTTATTTCTAAATTCAATGAATTATCTTTCCCCTCCTCCAGCTTTGCAAGACAGAGATCAGTGTACATAGATTATGCTGCAAAATAAATTTTTGCTTCAGGGGCAAGAAGAAGGTGGGTGGGTGTGGTGAGAGCAGAATAATGAAGGGTGCGTAAGAAGATGACTGCTTGCTACTTGTCTTCAGCAATAATCTTCACCTCAATAAAAAGGTTTAAAAAAAAAAAAAAGTTGGCCCTCCTCTAAGTGGAAGGTCACTATTGAGAGAGGCCTTCTAGAATGAAATAAGGTGACAAAGTTTAAAAAAAAAAGAAGTCCTGAGGAAACACCATTATGAGCATCCCAGCCAACAATCCCTAGGAACCAGTGGATGTCACAGACATAGTTTGCACTGAGGCAGGAGTGAGCAAAGGAAAATGAAATATAACCATATTTTTTTCTTGCCTTTGTCATAATGGCCACTTTCTTCCCATATCTCTCCATCCTCCATATTAAACACAGAAAAAGTGACAAAACCCCTACTTTAAAATCGATTATGAAAGGGTCAAAACACTAGGCAAGAAAACGCATCCCTTTCCAGCTGGCAGAAGTGATGCCCTGCACACACTATGTCAGCAGAAAATCAAGAGCCTAAAACTAGATGAAAACTAGGTCAGAAACTACCATTTCAGCTTTACTAGCATACAGAAAATGAAAGGAAGACAAAAATCATGCTAACCAAAATCTTGATGCAACTCATAGTAATCAGGTCTTATTTTACCGAATAGTTGTATGCTTAGGTTATGATAGCACCGTCCTCTTCAGAAAGCACGGAAGATGAGGAGTACAGAAATAAAATGCATCTCCAGTTTCTCAACTATCCTAGATACAGTCGTAATTTCCAGATGAACATCAACAAGCTGCCTGTAAAACAACACAACCATTCACTCCAAACAGCCAAAAGTAAATGCAATGCAGAATGCATCTATCATATTATACAGGCTGCAGTTCAAACAACTTAGTGGGCAAAACCATTTTTCTTCAGCCCACCCCTCTACATCAGTTTAAACCTGCTTCCTCCATACTGCTGCAATTCCAGACATTGTTTCATGACCCACAAAACTGAAGACAGGATTGATCTAGCAAAGTAAAAACGGGGACAGATAGCACATCAGTATCTACATTAATTGACCCCCAACATTTTAACAGACTGGATCTCTGGACTATTCAGGCATCATGCAGTTTCCAGTATATCCATCAGAAGAGTTATGCGTTCCCCCATTTCTAAAAAAAGGCTCAACAGGCAGCCTGTATGGGTTAGTCTTTGCAATTTGTATTTAAGCAAGCTTTTTCTGTTCCTGTTAACTTTCTAGACTGTGGCGATTCCTTAATAGTACATGTAGTTTAAGTGGGGGAAGAAGCAGAAGAAATCAAACTAGATGTAACAAATATTTGTAGTGTTAAAGACAAGCAACAACCAGAAGTAATACCTACTTCGCAAAAAATCTATTACTACAGGACAGGTTACAAACTTCATGTAACAACAGTACCAAACTGACTGACCACACGTCAAACCTGTAATAATTCTGGGCAGGATTTTCAAAGGGCTACATCACCTATTTCTGATCAGGGATCCTCTCTTCTTTGTGTTGCGGCACAGGGAAAAATACAATTTCTCCTACAGCACCAGGAACGATGTCTTCACCACATGAAAATTCTGAGCCCAATGACAGTTTATTTCATGTCTGCCTGGCAATGTAATCCTACCAGCTGATTCAGAAACACTACCTGGCATATTGGATTCATTACGCTTTAAAACTCACATGGCTGTCTCCTCCAGCTGTGCATGCAATTTTTATACTCTCCTCCATAGGAGAAAAAGACCAAATTTCATTTAGCAGACAGCAAAATGACATCATGACAGTTGAATTATTATCAACTTTTGGTACAGAACATTCTTTTAAGATGGTCAGTGCTTCCTCATCAGATAGGATACACAAAATTTGTCTATTATCATAATCCAGGACAGAACTGGCTTAAACAAAACTCAGTTTTGTTTAAGTCATACCATTTCTACTCAGACTCCCCTCAAAAGATGGACAAGTTCTCCAGTCAAACAATGGGTGAGTAGCCAAGGGCTAAATTTCCCTCATATGTCACTACTGAGAAGATTATAAGGTCCACCCAGTGAGGCTGAATACTAATGATTTAACCTTCCTGGACTTACTAAATATCACTAAAATCCATAAGCTTAGCAAATGAACTACTACAGCTGAGACACGCGAACCACCATCTGCTTGTTTATTGTGGCTTTTAGGCTACAGCTGACGCAGAAATTACTATTTATTTCAACCACCTTAAAACTTCAAGGGAAGGCAGTTATCCCATGTAAAGGGATTTAATATCATAAAATACTTTATTAGAAGGAAACATCAGGCTAAACCAATAGCAAGGGGGATAAAGTTATTAAATTTCACTTTCAACTTGCTCAACACTTTCAACTTGCCAAATACTGCAGATGAGAAATCCCATATATTTCGAGAAAAGAAGAGGAAAAGCGAGAAAAGAAGAGGAAAAGCGAGAAAAGAAGAGGAAAAGCGAGAAAAGAAGAGGAAAAGCGAGAAAAGAAGAGGAAAGCTAAACCAATAGCAAGGGGGATAAAGTTATTAAATTTCACTTTCAACTTGCTCAACACTTTCAACTTGCCAAATACTGCAGATGAGAAATCCCATATATTTCGAGAAAAGAAGAGGAAAAGCGAGAAAAGAAGAGGAAAAGCGAGAAAAGAAGAGGAAAAAAAGAAAAAAAAAATCACAGACTACCTTTCCTAAAACTAGACCTGACCAAAATGAGTAATGTCTTGGGAATTTCAGTGGAGTACATTGGTAAGCTGAGGCAGCTCTCAAAACAGTACTCTAGGCAATATCCAGAAAAACGTGACTTCAAAGTGATCTAACACCACAGGTCTCTTCTGGACATATTAAAATAGCATGTGGTCCAAACAACACGTTATTTTCCATATTAGTTTCTTTTGTCTATAAAGCGACACATAACAAACCAGCAAACGAAAACAAGAACAAAGGAAAAAAAAAATTAGGCAGCTCCAGATTTGAAGAAACTTTGCTGTACCTCAAAATTAGATGTTTCTACCACCAGACTACATATAAATGTGCAGCATGACTGTCTTCAGTCACATTTTAAAAAGGGGATGTTTTTGTGTACCTAAAATACATGAAAAAAAAATCACTGAATTCCAAAGACTAACAGACTAACTGATTATCCCTTCAGAAAAGGAAAACAAATTCCCTCCAAATGCTAAATGAAATCATTTGATACCAAGCCAAAGCAGGCACTAGTGAAACCTGGCAGTATTCGACTAGTAGATGCATATAACTCAAGGAAAATATTGTAGGATATGATATGAAAAGATATGCTTAGTGTCTAGAAGTGAAGGCTTCTCCAGCATTTCTTTCATCCAGTGAAAAGCAAATTCGCAGTAAGCATGGACGATTTTCCTCACAGAATTACTCTATGCAACAATAGGAAAGAGGACCAGCCAAAATACTGCTGAATTTACAGAGTGCCGATACATACTTGCACCGTACATTGCCTGCCAAAAGTCATCGCCCCAGTTTTCTCCCTTTCAGAGTCTTCAGCCCTGTTTCTGGTTGCAGGTAACTCAGCAGGGCAGATCACTACAGATGTTAAGAAGATCTCTCAGAAGAGGAAAAAAATTTTTGAGATGGTTGACAGTCACTCTACTAAGGAATTTGAACTTTGAAAACAAGACTGAAATGAATCTACAAGTGGAGGAGGCAGCAATACAGCTCCCTTCAGTTTCTCTACACTGGTTCATCAGCATTTCTCTTACGAGCCAGCTGTTTAACTTTCACTCCTATATTGAAACCAAAGCTAGTTCTAAAGCTAAGCTTCTTCCTTAGAGCATCTCAAAACATATTACCGCTCCTAACAGCCTGCAGGGAGGGTAGTAGCCTTATTTTCATTTTACTTAAGAGGAGCAAAAACCATTTTGTTCAAGGTCATAATGGACAAGTCTTTACAAGATGACCAAAGGGGTCAGCTGTATATCCCTGCTGCATTGTGCCAGCGCTGATATAATTTTCTACGTGTTTACTGAACTGCACTGTGGAGTCAGATGAGCAGCAGAAATGACACAGGAAAAAGAGCAGGATCTCACGGCGGTACAGAAGGAAGGAAAACCACTCCTTTGAATCACAACAAACTGTTAGATTGGCTCAACTATCTCCTGAAATCTTACCCATAGGAATGTGGTAAAATGGAAATATTACCCTCCCTACTTCCCATCTCAAATCCTGGGATGCTATCTTTTTCTGTCTCTTGTGAAATGTAAACCTTCCGTTTTTAATTACTTGATTATGCTATTTTATGGACAAGACTCAGGCATTCTTCTATAGCGTAAACTACAAGGGAACACTCTAACATCCATATTCTTCCAATTCCTTTTCCCTTAAAGCACTTTTCCTTTTAATGTACAATTCATTAGCATCAAGAGACCTTGTTACAATGTTAAAACAAGCTCTGTTTGAACATTTATGACAGGCAGTATCTACCACAATGGGCTCATAAGCAAGCCCTCCAATCCTGCCACAACCCAGCATGTGTATACTCTCTTTACACAAGTAGGCCACTGAAATCAATGAGATTATTCACATGAACTAGATATATGCTTTAGTTATTATTCCTTGTCAGCCGTAAGTCTACTACAGAGCTCAAACTAAGGACAAGAACATACATGGAACATCCCAGAGTTTGCTCTTGAAGAAAAACTAAAGGCTTTTCTATACAAGGCGAAAAGTGCTTCATATTCACACCCTCCTTCAATTCTGCAATAACTCCCTGGTGTAGACAAGATCTCACATGCTCTTACCAAAAATATGAAATACCTGGCAAGCCCATATTTATTAAAATTTTACAGTTGTCCTATTGCTTTCAGTAATTAAACAACCAAGCACCGCTAAAGCCTCTAATTCAGATGCCAGAAAGCATTCCCTCCACAGGCAAGTGTCCAAAAAAAAAAAAAAAAATTAAATCCTCACAACCAGAATTTAACTAGTACTGGAACACAAACTTGTATCCTTCAAAAAAATTAATTATTCATTAAAATCTTAGGTCTGTGTAAATCTTCGCAAGTTTGCCAGGACAGTATATACTGCCTCACCTTGATCTGCTAATGGGATGCTTCCAAGTCCCACGTAAATCAAACGAGCCGAGTTCACTGATTTATCAAAAGAATAGATGTAACACCAACAAGAACTCACTTAGCTCAAAATCTTGTGAACAGAAGGAAAACTGCAAAGAAACAAAATTCAATTTTTCTCCTGGGGAAAACTAAGAATCGAAGAAAGGAAGCTCAAGCAAGGCTCACTAAGGAGAAAAGCATTTCTTTTTCCTATTAGCAGACATGATGAAAAGAGAATCATAGAATAGTTTTGGTTGGAAGGGACCTCTAAAGGTCATCTAGTCCAACCCCCCTGCCGTGGGCAGGGACATCTTCAACTAGATCAGGTTGCTCAGAGCCCCGTCCAACCTGACCTGGAATGTTTCCAGGGCTGGGGCATCCACCACCTCTCTGGGCAACCTGGTCCAGTGTTTCACCACCCTCAGCATAAAAAATGTCTTCCTTATATCTAGTCTATATCTACCCCCCCTTTAGTTTCAAGCCATTCCCCCTTGTCCTGTGACAACAGGCCCTGCTAAAAAGTCTGTCCCCATCTTTTTTTATAAGCCTCCTTGAAGGACTGATAGGCTGCAAGAAGGTCTCCCCGAAGCCTTCTCTTCTCTAGGCTGAACAGCCCCAACTCTCTCAGCCTTTCTTCCTAGAAGAGGTGTTCCATCCCCTTGATCATTTCTGTGACCCTCCTCTGGATCCGCTCCAACAGGTC
>NW_008824058.1:383551-390033 GCF_000699105.1 Pygoscelis adeliae
CCAGCTTTTCATCCACCAGTACCCCCAAGTCCTTCTCGGCAGGGCTGCTCTCAATCCCTTCATCCCCCAGCCTGTATTGATACTGGGGGTTGCCCTGACCCAGGTGCAGGACCTTGCACTTGGCCTTCTTAAACCTCATGAGGTTCCCACGGGCCCACTTCTCCAGCTTGTCCAGGTCCCTCTGGGTGGCATCCCATCCCTCTGGCGTGTCGACCGCACCACTCAGCTTGGTGTCATCTGCAAACTTGCTTAGAGTGCACTTGATCCCACCATGTATGTCATTGATGAAGATATTAGACAGTACCAGTCCCAATACGGATCCCTGCGGGACACCACTTGTCACCAACCTCCATCTGGACATTGAGCTGTTGACCACTACCCTCTGGATGCAACCATCCAACCAACTCCTCACCTATCAGACAGTCCACGCATCAAATCCATACCTCTCCAGTTTAGAGAGAAGGATGTTGTGGGGAACCGTGTCAAACGCCTTACAGAGGTCCAGATAGACGACATCTGTAGCCCTTCCCGTGTCCACTGGTATAGTCGCTCCATCATAGAAAGCCACTAGGTTAGTCAGGCAGGAGGAAGAAAAGAATTTTTTTAATACCAGATTGAGGGACAGTGTTAGATTTCTCAGATGCCAGTTAGCCAGATTCTTGGAACACTTTACTAATGAAATGAGCTCTCTCAAGAAGCCCATTTCCCCAACGTGATCCAAGATACAACTCTGGTGGCACACACTGCTGCAGAGAATGCAAGGGCCTTGGAAGAACCTGCTGCGCAGGCATGGGCGGGGGGAGAAAAAGAAAAAAAGTCCTAACAAACAATTCAGTATATTCCTCTGGCAGACTTTTACAAAGCTTTGAACTCTGGCAGAACAAAGTAACTTAATGTCACTTTTGTCCTCCTTTCCATATTGTCTTTTAAAGACGGCAGTACAGCATTTTTGGTCAGGAAAAAAACCCCCAACATTAATTAGATCTTTTTTTCCCCAAACTTTCAAAATATGCCTAGTACCTCTGAATGAGTGTAAAACTTTTTACAGAGTGCTCCCGTCAGTCACCTATTGACTTACTGCAAACTTACAGAAAATACATGTGGTAATGTACCATAGAGGCACAAAAAAAAGCTTAGACAGAGAATAAACAAAAACTCTATACATACCAGCTCTGTATTCCCAGAGTTTTAAATATATCAACAAATTCTGAAACTGTACATTAGTTTGGTACATCGTGCTAGAGGCACAATGTTCCTATACTCCATTCTACCTTTGCCAAGTACAATTTATCTGAGGATCAAGCTAAGTTTTCCCCTGATGTCTTTTCATTGTCTCTTGAACTTGTCAAAGTAATTCTTGCATGCACACAAAGATTCTCTATCAGTAGTTGGGAAGTGCTGAAAATGTTACTTTGTCATAGCAAAACCATGGCTACACTTTGTGGCAGTAATATTCCTCCCTCTTTTCTTCTAACTTTCAGTTTCTGGCAAATTTGTAGAAAAATCCAGGAACTCAGTCCTTACTAACACAAAAAAATCCCTTTGTGACCTCAGTGGGAATTTAGCCCAGTGTAAAACAGACCTTGAAGCATATTAACTAATCAACTCAACTCAAACGCATTTCTGGTGTAAAACACAAAAAAGTCTCCCTCCAAAATTCACATTAAGAATGTTTGTTTTTGAACAAGAATGACAAAACACAAACAACAACAAAACCAACAACAAAAAAACAAACACAAAAAAAGCAAAAAAACAAGTCTGAACCAAAAACAACCTACACATTAAACTCTCTAGCATCTTCCATCTCATTTAAGTTTCAAAAAGTAAAGGTCATATTTTGCTTCTATTTATTCTTGTATATTGTTCAAATCCTAACTTGTTAAAGTATGGTCAGAAATACACATTGTAAGGAAAGGACATCTGTTAAGAAAGAAATGGATTAGTTTCACTGTAAATGACTGAAAGAAGAAAAGCACAGTCTTTAGATTACTCAAATTCTAATATTCTTCCAGATAAAACAAGGCTGAAGCAGTTCAATCTGGAGTCTGCCTTTTCAGCAATTAAACACCTCAGCTACTTTAAGTGCAACAGCTTTGAATTTGACTTAAAACTACCAGCTTTTGAGAAGTCATAGAGATGTAATAATTAAATTAAGTACATGACAGCAAAGTTCAGGCAGAACGTAATACAACACTTAAAGATGCAAAACTATTGTAAACTAAACAGAGCTCCCCACAGTCAAACTCCAGCCATATAGCTGCAGAGTTCACATTTACACACAAACATACACATCAAAAACTTTCTTTCAGGGCGTTTCCTGTGTTGCTAACAAGTTCCAGCTTCTCTCCTGCTGGATCTAAATTTAACTAAGACTAAGATTGAGTCTTAAAAAAAAAAGGCCAAATCAAAAAACAACCAAACAAAAAACCCCACCAACAAACCAAAACAAAAAAAACAACCCACACCATATAAGCAACTTCAATGCAATGCAGCACACATTTTACAGGCACCTTTGTTTTTAAAGCTGTTAATTATCAAATATATGAAATATGCAGCAAACAAGTAGCAGCCCCTCACCCTTTTGCCCTACACATTTCTGAAATTGCACTTTATATGCTACCAGGTACAGATAACACGAGCACTAATAACAGTTGCTAATTCAATAAATGTATGTAAAAAGTAAGTGACCTTTACAGAGGAAGTCAGAAGTTTAACCAGAAGCCAAGGCTCCCCAACATGGCCAAGCGTGCTTTGCTATCCGAATTAGAGGACTAACCACACTAGTACCTTGGATTAAGCCAAAAAGACTCCCTTACAAAGTCTTCAAACTTTGTTACAGACATGCTAATTCTTGAATATTTTAATTACAGATTTGTCTGAGCTAGATAGGGGGAATATGCAGGTAGAAGGGAAAGGGTAAGAAACAACTTGGAAGTGAAGGAGGTTCAACATTCAAGCTACTGACTCCAGTTATGAACTCACACATTCATACACCACCACTGTCCCAAGATGCATTTGCCAATGCGGCTGGCTCCTTCTTGAGACCACCCACACAGGCCACTCCTACTCCAGCAGTACAACTATTTCACTTCCCACACAATGCGGTACATGTCATACATTCACCTCGCACACTTTTCTTTGATAGGTTAATTCTTACAATGCTGGAATACAACACTTTTTTTTTTTTTTTTTAAAAAGATGTTAAATTTGAGTAATACTTCAATCTCTAACCAGAGGGGAAATTCTACTGCAGGCCAAAATGAGACTGCAAACAATTCTACCGTAGGCTATGGAGTTTTTTCTCTTTTAACACCACCCTGTATTTTAGAAATCTAAAGCATGGAAATCTGCATTTATTGATAATTCACAAGTTCTAACTTTACAGCAACACCATGAATTTAAGGCAGCTGATAAAAAATACACAGAGATATTCAAAAGACGTAACTGTAGCTTTGTACCTTCTGTGGTTACAGTATTTAAGATCACTAGATCTCTAAGTTGCATCTAGTTTTCCAATTTCATACATGTCTAGATATAGCTGAATTCACCAAGGCACATGAGGAAGAACTAGACGACTTCAAGATCAGCCCTATTCCCAAAATTATTTTGGTCATCTGGATTGCAGAAGTGCCCAAGAAGAACTTCACAAAGCAGTGCTTCACTAAAAAAGTCACCATGCAAACACTAAAAAACCATAACCCCTACACCTGTTGACACAGAGTATTTAGAGAAAAAGGTCAAATGTGCAATAATTTATCGAAGATTGCCACCAACTTCAACAACATCAAGATCCTAAAAGCAGCTCTTGATTTGACCTCAAAGACATTTAAATTTCTGCTAACGGCTATGCAAAGAACTCATTTACCAATATCACTGAACTGATCCCTGTTTAAGACCCAGCGAGATTATCAAGCTGAAAGCATTGTATAGCCTATGAAACCTAGCAAACTATTCTCTGCGAACACCTAACAACTGACATCCCATGCAACAAGACACCAATGAGGAGACACTTCAAATCTGACAAGCTGGCTGATCTGCAAGGCTTTTCATCCAACAAGCTAGTGGAACTTCTGTTTTCAAATTGGCACCCTCGTGAGAAATTATTATTCCAGATCAAGAACAGAAAAGAAAAGAAGTGAAATACTAAATTGGAGATAGCACTACCTCAGGAACTAAAGCACATATTCCAGCAACTACTCCCAGTCACACATAATAGACACCTTTTGTTACCTGGCCTTCTGCTTCCAGACTCTTACGAATATTACTTAGGCACAGGAGCATCTCCATACATTATACAGGGAGGCCAAGCACTGAAGTTAAGATATTGCAAAGTTTAATATTCCAGTACCAAAGTGCCTTTACAGATTAAGCCTATAGCTTAACAGGCCTCCTCTCAGTGAGTGGAGGGGAGGAAACAAAACCAGAATTCCCAAAACATAGCAAGAGAAACAGGATTTTAAAAGTTAAAGTAATTACATTAACATGAACTACAATGCATGTATTTCAAGATACAGGAGTGACAAGGATGGATGAAAAGGAAGTCTATACAGTGATGTATCACCTATACAGCACAGAAACCTGAAATAACTACAAAGCAAACTCTGCAGGATTAGTCTTTTTATGAAGCTGAAAGACCGGGGGGCGGGGGGGGAAGCAACAGGACATTTTAGCTATGATAAGGAGATCAAAGGCACGCTATTTTGCTAAAGCACAAAACTGGATGGCAGATCAGGCTGATGTCCTTACACAAGAGTTTGAAGGCTTGCTGATTCATCTTCAAAGAAAGGTTTAATCTTGATGACAGTAAGAAGTTCAGCTAAAGAAAAACAGAACACCTCTGCTAAGACTGCTTAGCTGTCTTCAAAAGTATATACTCAGATCACAGAGTTGCTATGGCATCAACTTCAGGACTGTGGTTAGACACACAAAATGTCTTTTTCCTACAGACTGTTATGGGAAGCTGAGCAACTTTGGCCATGAACCAAATATGTTTTGGCTCTAAAAGTAGACATAATTCATCACCATTTGGACATTCCAATGGTTAGCTAAACTGCGAAAGCAAGACAACCAGCACTTTAGAGCATCCATGTAAATGAAGCTCTAAATACACTGCCCTAGCAATAGCAAAAACAAATTGTATTTGCACTTACCTTGTTTACTAGCATTACTTAATAACATAATACTATTTTTCCAGCACTTAACTGTCGAGTCAGAACAAATGGGAAAGGTTCATTTTTGGCAGCTGCATATCAAACAGGGAGGAAATTCTGTAGGATCCAAGGTATCACATTTATTTCCCTTATTCCCTAGTATTTTTAATTTTATAAGCATCAGGCTATTTTTAAGCAACAGCTATCAAAAATACGAGCTAACACAGGACTTTCACATGTACTGAATAATCCTGCAAAACTCTGAAGTAGCCTGGATGAGTAAAACATTTAACATACTCTAAACCAGTACACCTCTTGCAAACTGTTTTACACCCAGCAATCACAGAAGCCCAAAGCAAACCTCCCACATCCCCAACTGTTAGCTTTCCAAATGGTAAAGCAGCATTTGCTTTACCAGTTAGAAAACACAACCTCTGAAGTAGACCAGATGAGTGCCACTTTCACATTGCCACAAAGGGGGAAGAGGAGGTGGGTACAAAGCAGAGAACAGGGTCGAGGGGACCCACTCAATATCACACTGAAGCAGACCTAAACCCCCCCCTTCTTCCCCCCGAGGCGCATCCTCACAGAAAGATGTCTCCAGTTATGTTCTGTTTTTGAAAACAATCATTTAGGACCCAGTTTACTCTCTGTCCAATAAATATGCGTTATGAGGCTAGGGCAAACAAATAATTGAAATAACACTACTGAGGAATCAGAAAGCTTTAGAAAGTATATTATAAAATACACAGTTACTATATGTTATAACTCACATATTAAAAGACAAATCAAATTATCGTTTTATCATTTTATTCTGGAGATCACAGCAGGCAACACTGATGACCGCAAGGGCAGGACCTTCTACTTTAGTAGTAAAAACAAGGTCATTACCAATGGATACACACATGCCCCCATATCATCCATTCCAGTCTAAAAAGGTAAATAGCTGAACATCCCCCTTCTTGTCAACTCTGGCCAGAACATCTCATGCAGAGCAGCCACCCAACTTAATAACGCATGGCTCTCCTTGCCATATTTGTTAACTCTGGCTGCCATACTATTAATGAGACAACGGTGGCATGTTTCCTGTTCTTAGCAGGGTCTCCTTCACATTTTGCTATCAAAAACACGTAACCACAAAGAAATCAAGTTCTCCCGAAAGCAAGATTTTTTTTTTTTTTCCCCAGAATCTCTTCTAATAAAGGAATGAAAACTGTACTCGTCACAGAAACGCGAAAGTATGTGCCGGGGAGGCGGAAATCCCGGCCGCGCAGACAGCTCCAGGCCTCGCCCTGCGGGAGCGCCCCGCGACCGCCCGGGGAGCGCCTCCTC
>NW_008824058.1:390909-394569 GCF_000699105.1 Pygoscelis adeliae
TCCGTAGGCGATGTTTAACCACCAGAAAAACTTTCTCAAGACGTGCTAAAATCACCTCAACTGCCATGGCTCTGCAAAGCAGGGTCTCGGGTCTGCCAGCCTGTTGAATTCAGACGTATGCTACTCAAAACATACCTGAACATCTGTTAATTCTGTAATCTTTTCATCATGTTTATTACAGTTTGTTTGGATGTCAGCAATCTCGACCAGGTTGTGAAAACTCACAAGCACAGCTCGGGTCTGTAGGACTTCTGCTCCGAATGCATGAACTGCTCAGAAATGACCCATCCCCGGGGAGCCCCGCTGCTGGCACAGTTCGGAGGCCACAGAGAAGGCCCACGTCCCACTGGGCTGTGCATACTGCTTTGCAGGTGGTGACTGCACTTCCAAATAATTCAGCCTTTTTTATCAGTAACCTGAAAATAATTATATTGTTGCTTATAAGATCTGCAAAAGACAAAAAGATGGGTGGAACATAAATAATAATGACAGAAGACCTCTCAGAGTGATCCAAATTACTTGCTAAACTGGGCGATGCAAGGCATTTAAGACAGCCAGATCAGAAACTACATGTTTAGGAACAAGGAATGTGGACCCTGCCCGCAATACAGAAAGGGATGTACTCCGTCCTGGAAAGCAGCACCTTTGAAAGGATTTGGGGCTGTAATGGTAAAGCCATGCAACATGCATGTTGCTGCACCAAAAAAAGCTAGCGCATTCTTTGCCTGCGTAAACAAGGGATTAGCGAGCATGTGCAAGAGAGGTGGTATTACCTCTGAATATAGCTTTGGTAAAACCAACAGTGGAACACTGCTTCCAGTCTCTCTATCCGTATTTTCCAAGATACTGAAAAATTAGAGAGGGTGCAGAAGAGAACCGCAAAAATGATCTGAAGGCTGAAGATGATGCCTAGCAGTAAAAGTGTTAAAATATTTAGTCCCCCAAAAAGATAGCTCAAAAGGGGGCTTATGAGAAAGAAAATGAGGTACTGGTATTTTTACTTCGGCGCACCTAACTGAGGTCAACACTACCTGTGGTAACCCTGATGAGCTATATTGAAGTAGCCACTACAGAGCATTATCTCTAGCTTTTTTTTTTTTACATTTAGATAACCATCTCACATTAATGGGTTTAGTGTTAAAGTGGTTGGGTTTTTTTTAAGTATTAAGACATAGAATCATAGAATAATTAAGGTTGGAAAAGACCTCTAAGATCATCGAGTCCAACCGTCGACCCATCCAACACCACCATGCCCACTAAACCATGTCCCTAAGCGCCTCATCTACCCGTCTTTTAAATATCTCCAGGGATGGTGCCTCCACCACTTCCCTGGGCAGCCTGTTCCAATGCTTAAACACTCAGTAAAGAAATTTTTCCTCACGTCCCATCTAAACCTCCCCTGGCACATCTTGAGGCCATTTGCTCTCGTCCTTTCGCCAGTTACTTGGGAGAAGAGACCAACACCCACTTCGCTACAACCTCCTTTCAGGGAGTTGTAGAGAGCCATGAGGTCTCCCCTCAGCCTCCTTTTCTCCAGGCTAAACAACCCCAGTTCCCTCAGCCGCTCCTCATAGGACTTGTTCTCCAGACCCTTCACCAGCTTCGTTGCCCTTCTCTGGACACGCTCCAGCACCTCAATGTCCTTCTTGTAGTGAGGGGCCCTCACTACAAGGGGCCCTCAGTACTACCCATAGGTTTAGCAGCGATGGTTTGAATGCCATCATTATGAGCACAACAGTTGATAATGTTAGCAGAAATACTCATCTGATGTGTTTTTCTCTTCCAACGTCAAACTGCTTGCCTTTTCCACCCCAAATGTCCAATACTCCACCTACTCCCTGCATAGAGGCCAAAGTGCTTAGCTTCCCTTAGTTTCTACAATAGTGTCACATGATTAAAAAATTAATCCTCCTCACACCAAAAAAGGAAAACGTAGGGACAATCCAACATACATTTATAAATAATGGTAAGGGTTTGCTGGGCAAACTATGATTTATTTTCATGTGTAATTCATCATGAAAAACTAAATCTGCATTTAACTGCAAAATAATTATTACAGTGCCAGAGTATTCTAGAACATTTTCTATGCTATGCATACATTTCACAGAGCATCTTTCAATGTGTCTGTAAGGGGTACAAAAGAGAATCCATATATGTGTTCAGAAACAAGTTACAGGCTTACATACAAGAGCAGCATCCTCTCAAGAACATTTGACATGATTGCCTTGTATGGTATTAGAGGAGCAGAGTAACATGGAGACAAAGCCTCTCAGGGTTACAACAGCACAGCAATTAGTTATCTTACACTTCTTTCATTGTGACTTCAGCAGCTTAGTAGCTGAAGATTTGTCCCAAAACAAGGGTAGGATGCTGTATGCAACTCAGCCAGCAGCTTTTCTTTCTTCTGGTGGAGAATTCTCTTAATCACATTCTCTTCCCTCCATTTTGCCTAGGTGATGAGGCCTATGTCTGGAAAGAAAGGATTTTTCTCTCTCTCAGAGGAAATGTCTTAGTTCTAGCAGCCTTTTATGATTTTGTCTTTGTGTCTGAAATCTGAGACAAAAAACTGAGCTATGACTCCACCATTCTGGGATCTATTCCTCATCAGGTCCAGTGCTCACTCTCTCTTCCTCTGTAGATGAACGCAGAAGTTTTGAAATAGTATTTACAGTCAATTGGATTTAGGTCCTGCTGTTCCACAGGAAAGCTAAGAATCAAAGTATTTTTAACTAGGGCTTCATTTTAGTGCTTCCCTATTTGTCTCAGTAGAGCAATGCTTTTGATACCAGCAACAAAGATTTTTGCCCTCATCAGTAGCTTCCTTTTGAGAAGAATTTAGCCCACAGCTGTTTTTCTACTTTAACTGTTCTGCCGTCTGCTCCTTCCACTCATTTGTTCAGATGATTTGTCCATTCCCAGCCACTGAAATTCTTCAGCTCTTCCTTTTTTGTCTTCTCACAAAGGTTATGGCTGTCCTCAGAGTCTCACACTTACCGTGCAAGCTTCTAGTAGTTTTAAAGCTTCTTTTTTTTTTTTTTTTGAAAACAAGAACCTTAGACCAAGCTGAAATATAATGGGAGCAGTGTTCACTGTAATGCTGGGGACTAGAGAAATAAAAAATCAGACTTCTCACTTTTTCTGCTCGGCTTCAGTGTTGTTTATGTTAGCTTGGGCTTCTCATCTTGAACTACTATTTCAATTCTTGGTTTTGGAGGGCTCCTTCAAAGAAGACAATTTTGTAAATTTTACGAGCTTCCTTTCAATGTAGCTGCTTTTATCCTGTCTGATTCATTCTCATGCAAAATAATAATTTGGTAGAAAATTCTCAATTTACCGATTTTAAGAAAACAACTTGTTCTATAACTAGTAGAATCAACACCACCTTATATTCAATAGCTTTGTGACTGTTGGATTTGCAGATGTCTAAAAAGGTGTAAGTTCTGATTTATGTTTTTTGTCTGTAAAAGTAGCATTCATAATGTCTATCCAGTATGCAGTTATCTGAGTTCTCAATCTGCTTTTGTTTGTGATGCCACCTTTGCATAGTGGGAGAATAGTAGGAGGTAGTCTCATCCTGGCTACCTGTTGTCAGCTAATACCATTTCATTAAAGTATTTCTCTCAGTTGATTTTACTTGAAATGAACCAACCGGTTCTAAAG
>NW_008824058.1:394600-413886 GCF_000699105.1 Pygoscelis adeliae
ACGCACACAGGGATTGGATATAGGCCTGTTTTCCCTATGAAACCAGGCTAGAAGTTGGTCACATGGCTTTACAGGGCAAAACAAGACTGAAGCTAAATACAAGTTACAAACACCACCTATGTCAAACTACTTTGTGATCACTACATGCACCAGCTTAGGTCTTGCAGTTGCTGTCCACAGCAGATTCTGTACAGAGCCTCAGTAATTTCACTGATAACACATCAGAACTTACCGTATTTGTAATGTTTAATCTCTTACGATACTTGTTTGTCAACAGCTCCCATAGGCATAAATGCTACTTTGTAAAAGTGTTAACAGGACAAATAGTAAAAAATAATAATCTGTGATATCAACTAAAATATTCCAAATGCCATTTATTGCAATTGCTTCCATTAATAATTTGTTCCCTGTGCTCTTTTCTGTCCACTGTTTTCCAGCTCAATTACAATTCTTGTTCTTCCCTATGCTTTGCTTCCATTCTGTCCACCTATTCCCAACTCCTTCCATTATGTCCTTTTTAAAAAACATCGGAAACTGACCTCTGTGTAAGGTCTGGTCTTGCAGACAGCAGCTTGGAGAACTTTGCATTAGCGCGTGCAGTTTTCTTGTCTGTTTGTCAGGAGTACACTTCTGAAAGGCGTAAGGAGGTAGGAAAACAAATAAGCCTTATCATTTATCATAGGAATTGCTGTTCTAAAGTCAAAGTGAAGGGGGCAGGGACTTATTCTGTGAATATATACTTATACCTGAATGATTTTCTGTTTAAGTATTACTTTTTAGCCAGAATCCACATAGCTTCATTACACAAAAACAGATGCTGCTTACAAAAGAAAGAAAAAGATAAGAAGTACATATCCTACCTCACTACAGAAGCTGGACTGACAATGACACAGAAGGCTAAAGCGATTTTAAGTCAGAGTTAAAGCATTGCAAGAGTAGATCTAAGTTACCCAACAAGTTTTGTATTTCATCTGCAGATAAGCATTAATTCCTCATTTAACTTTCACGTGATTTTTTGGAGGCTGTGTGGGAGATTGTGTCTTTTCTGTTGCTCCAATGAATCAGAAAAACAGCAAGAAATTGGTAGTAAACTGTCTGGAATAAGCAAAGAAACGTTATTCAATCCATGAACACATACATAGGCACTGCTCAAAGACAGCCAACTGCATACATGCAGCGTGAGGAACAAAACCTAGGATACATCTCTTCAAACGTGTATTTATGCCAGTAGTCTACAGTCATGAACAGAGAGAGAGGGAGTTATAGGAGAAATAGAATAGCTGAATAGTGTATTGCAGGTCTGTCGTGGTTTAACCTCAGTCAGCAACTGAGCACCACACAGCCGCTCGCTCACCCTTCCACCACCCCCCCCCAGTGGGATGGGGGAGAGAATTGGAAGAGTAGAAGTGAGAAAAATTTGTGGGTTGAGATAAAAACATTTTATAAAATAACAATAATAATAATGTAATAATAATAATAATACACAAAGCAAGTGATGCACAGTGCAGTTGCTCACCACCCGCCGACGGATGCCCAGCCAGTTCCCAAGCAGCGGCCCCTCCGGCCAGCTTTCCCCAGTTTATATACTGAGCATGACATCCCATGGTATGGAATAGCTCTTTGGCCAGTTTGGGTCAGCTGTCCTAGCTGTGCCCCCTCCCAGCTTCTTGTGCACCTCCAGCCTTCTCGGTCGGTAGAGCATGGGAAGCTGAAAAGTCCTTGACTGGTGTAAGCACTACTTAGCAACAACTAAAACATCAGTGTGTTATCAACATTGTTCTCATCCTAAACCCAAAACACAGCACTGTACCAGCTACTAGGAAGGAAATTAACTCTATCCCTGCTGAAATCAGGACAAGGTCCCAAAAATGTCAGCAGGTAATTAAGATTCTATGTGACGCCACAAGCAGGTCTTGTACTTTCAGAACAAGCAGAATCTGGATTCTAGCCTTGCTTCTACAGGTAGTCTGCAGCATGGTCACACCTCTGAACTCCTAAGGAGCCACTGATATTTGAAATACTGATAAGGGCTACTAATTAGAAAAATCATATTCATAATACATTCTGTATCACTTTCAGCAATAGAACTAACTAACATCAGGGAATCTTTTAAGGGAACATAACAGACTGAGTATTTAAAAAATTACTCCTGGTTACAGGAAACAACAACAACAACAACAACAAGCAATACAATAAAGTGAAAAATGTAGGGTGGAAGTTTTAGTGCGCTTTATGTAGTCTCCTGCTTGAAATCCAGGAGACCACAGGACAGATCCCTACACTCATGAGAACTCTCGTTCATTTGGAATTTCTCATGTAGCCCTCTTAACTTAGCCAACTCGAAAGGCAGTTATTGAATATGAGTGAGCAGTTACTAATTGCCTATGCACAAAAATATCTAGATGCTAAGAAGTTAGAACTAATCATCTGAAATATTTAAAGGCCTGAACTAGGGAATCTTTTACATGATACACATGGATTTTTAATTACTGTTCAAGTGATCAATCAAGTGATGATTTGGCTACCTAGACTGCCTATGAATTGTGTGTGCCAAAATGAACTTGATATATATATAAATATATAAACCACTTAAATAGGTGAAAACTGTATACACTTATCTGAAAGAAGAATTGGGTCCAATGATTAAGACCTTTTATTTCCTTAGGTTTATCCTGTCTCTCTGCTTCTTCTACGACAATTCATCTATCATCCATTGACACTCAAGCATTCAGACTTTTTTATAGAGTCATTTGAAGAAAAAAAAAATAGTATGATGATAGAATATAATGGTGGAAGCAACACTGCTGCAAAAGAAGACAGCAGGAAGACGACACTAGAACACATCCTAGAGGCCAGTCTGAGACAAGCTAGAATTTCTTCTTTGCCCTTTAGGCTCCCTGCCTTTCCTTCCCTGTAACAAAGTAACTAATATAAACTGGTGCAAAGGGCAGGGTTTGGGTTTGTTTGCGGTTTTTTAGTCTTTTATTATTTGCCTTTTTTATTTTAGTGTATTTATTTAGCATACAGCATCAGTTCAGAAAGTACACTTTAGAAAATGGAAAAAAGTTTTCAAATCATGAAGTTTGAGAAGCTTACTGTGTATGAATTCTGTGCTCTGACCTATGGTGAAATCATAGAATAAGGGACACACGTGCTTTATATTTGAAGAACTACTAATAGTATTTGTCTGGAAATGAATCCCTATGTGGAAAATACTGAACACAGTAGTAGTGTCAAGGGAAAGAAATTACTTTGATTTGTAGGAAATAATGCCTTATAACACCTTATACTTTGGCAATCCCCAGGATGTAACAAAAAATTTTAAAAAATAACCAATTAATGTCTTGAAAAGCTGGAATCACTAGAAACATCTCTCTGATGAAAACAGTCATGAAAGTTAAGGAGAGCTGTGCTTATGGCTAGTAATTTGTGTTGTTTCACTAGTATATTTTTTCTTTGTACTTCTGTGGCAATAGGTCTGACATACAGTATAAATTTATGTTTCTGAAGATTCTGTTGGGAAAGACTGTCTCAAAAGAGACCTAATGGAGTTCTTTGGTTATTACTTTTTTTGCCCCCCACCAAGCTGGAACCAAAGCATAGTGAAAACAGTGTTCTTTCACATTTTTGTTACAAATATTAGGGATTGTTCTTTAAATGGGAATTTGTTTTTAATAAGTGAGCCATAAAAGCAAAACACTTTGTGCCTCACTGGCAGTGTTTGAAGGCGCAATGTGTACACCAGGCTACTGAAAGGTTGTACGTGAGCTGGGGAAAATGCCAGAGGTGAGTAGTCCTTGTTGCTCCTTTTGAAAGGAAAAGTAGGGTTGATTAAAAAAAAATAAAAGTCTTAATCATTCCTTTATATAAAAATAACTTCTGAATTAATCACCAGAAGTAAACTCAAAATACAAGAGAAAAGCACTGTGTATAAATGAAGTCAGTTTCAGAAATTTCATCCCTTTATACATAACTGTTGAATATGAAATGCTGTATCCAACTTTTCAATGTCGCCTGGTTGATGAAGCAATGCATTTGTTCTGAAGTGACCACATTTAGAAACATAACATGAAAGCATCTACAAAACCAGCAAATCTTAACTATGTAAATTTACCTGATACCAATATAGTATGCACTTTACCCTATTCCTTGTTCTAGGTTTCATTTATAATTGACTACAGCTGTGAACACAGAGAATGTAGGAAGGATAAGGAATCAGATACCACTTTTTGTTGCTATCAAGTTATGCCCTTTGTATCTTTACAGCTTCTAGGGAGTCACGTCCTCTGTGAAATACCAAACGATGCTTTCATAAACTATTATTTTTTCTTTGAAACTTTTTCAGCAGATTAAAATATACCTCCTTGTAAGAAAATAGCCATTTTCTGAGGCTAGCTCAGCTGGCAGACCTGAATAAGCTGTAGGCATATAGCAACCTCTTGTGGCAAAAATAGTATACACATAATAATTAAGAACTATTGAAATTTCTTAAGCTACTCTTGATATGAGTCAAACCTCTATAAAAGTGTTAGCAAACAGCTGGAGAGTTGGAGAGTCTCTGTTAGTTGGACAGTCAGCAATACTCAGACTTTAGAACTGTAATAGTCCTTCTCTTCAATTGAAGAATGAACTAAACATTGGTAGCCTGTTATAAATGAAGTGCCAGACTGAAATTTCTGTTAATAAAGTTATCTAAAAGTTTTTCTTTAAAATTCAGCAAGAGTGGAATAATGGCCAGGAGTAGAATCCATGGCCAGGTCTGACAAGAATAATAAACATGCTATTATATTGAAACATTGTTCTCCGCATGGTTTTGCTGAATAAAGGGAAAACGACTGGTTTCACCAGGGAAGTCAAAGTGCCTTTAGAGTTTACAGTAGCTGAGCAAGACTGAAAACAGTTAGAGTACATGCCTGGTTCAATAATGTGTTCTGCAGAATGCTGGCATAGCAGCAGCCCTTCAACTGACAGTGTGGAGGACAGGACACAGTCAGACAATACTACAGGCCTGGAAGGCAAAATAAACAGAACCCTGGTATCTGCAAAGAATCCCATGACACTTACCCTCTTTAAAAAGATTTAACTCACAAGCGGTCCAAAAGCATGAAGTGCACATTCCTCTAGTTAAACTGATCAGCTGCAAGTATTTGTCCTGCTCATGCTGAGTAGGAAAGGATAGTCTAGAAGATGCAGGAATGGTCCTCAAGGGCAGCGAGGTTTTCAAAACCAAGGGGTGCTTTACTATGAACCTGTTATGGGAGTTATGCGCAACAGGAACAATCACAGTATGAGTATCGCAGATGACACTGATTAGACCAAGGAATTTTTTTTTTTTTTTTTTTTTTTTTTTTTACATTCTAGAAATATACTCCTCTACCACTGAAACTAAAGATGAGCTCAGTAAACACACTTGGGCCAGTTACCAGAACTTTTGGGTTTTGTACACCAGGGAGAGGTTACTGTGCTTGAAATGATTTGCAAATCTGTGTATACTACTTAGAGAGGAACAGGCTGAACAAGTACAGCTTGGAAGGGATAGAGGCTTTAAACAACAGTTAATATTTATTTATTAAAATTAAGTCTTTTGTTATAGTTTTATCTTATTGTAACTTCCCAGATTTGCCATGTGTAATTTCTTTGCCATTTCATCTGCTGCAGTTTCACACAAGAGTCAGAAATCACATCCTCTGAATTCAGACCTCAGTCTGTACAATTAACAGCATATACTTTAGTTCATTCCAGACCAGTTAGAAGTTGCACACTGCCAAATTCCCAAATAGCTCTGTCAAGCACCACACAACCTGGGAGTGTCAAGTGCTTAAAGGTAGAGACTCTTCCTTGCCCAAGAGGAAATTCATCCCTGCAGAGAAGTCCAGCAAAACGTGTATGTCTTACTCAGGCCATCAAACAGAATGTGTGACATTATCAAGTTTACCAGTATGTTGAACCAATCAACATTTACTGAAATCTGTTTTCACTGCTTTCATTGTCACTTGGCTTCAGTCATTCCCATCTCTGTATCTGCAGACCTCAAAACACCTTAAAAACTGCATAATAACCAACACTGTGTCCATCAAAATGATGAAATAAAGATCAACAGAAGAAATAATTTCCTGAAACCACGCCATTCTTGTTGAATGCCTGCATCATTTGTAATAACCCTCAAGAAGCCTGAAAATAGGCTTCCTGCAAGGTTTTGATTTTTCTAGAAAACCAACTGTATTTGTTCCTTATGTTCTGAATTTAGCTGTAGTTCATATTTAAATAATGAAAGCAAAGTACTAAATTAAGACTTGAACTAAATAAAACAAACTCCCTAAAACAGAAAGCACAACCAATTCATCATAGTATTATCAATGATGGTGCAAACACAAACTAAAAATGACACACAGAATGGAGGGCACAAACGGGATGAAAAACTAAGTTGTCTATTATTTTAGAAGTTCCAAGTACAGTTTTAGTTTCCCGTTTAGCTCATTATTAAGAATACTATTATAAGCAGGACACCTTAATAAATAGAAATAAATTAGACAAAATAATGCACCTGAAGTGCACCTGTCAAAATACAACAGGTGAGTAAAAGACTAACCTGGTTGAAAAGGGAGTGCTCTTTATAGAATGTTCTTAATTATAAAATATATTTAAGCAGAAGAGTTTAGTTTGATCTCTATACAAATCTTTCAGATTCCCTCCAAAGACTGGTAAGTGCCATTGACACAAGAAGCAACCACCACAAGGGACAACATCCTACAGAAGCGGGAAATTAAATAGATGGGTTGCCAGGATTTCTTGCTCCACAAGATACATGTTATCGAAGAGGAGCTTGTACCTGCTTTGCCTTTAGTAAAACCATGAAACTGAGTTTATCAAAATTAGACCTCCTGACTTCTTGTTAGGTCCTCTTTTTACACCTGAATATTTTACACAGGTAGAACATAGATACTTTACATTAAAGAAGGCTTTCTACTAGGCTGTTTGGAACTACCACACTGTCACTCCAGATATGTTCTGTACATATACAGATCCTAGGCACTGCTGCAATACATGCATGGATTCATTTTTCCAGGAGGACTGATGCTTCTTAGAAGCCTCTTAGAAGCGTATGTTGAGCTTATGCTGCCTAACTCCTGTTTGCCGATACAGGACACACTATACTTCCAGAACTTGAGTTACTGTATATACTAAATTCATCTATGTAGTATTGAACTTGCTAAATGTGCACTGCACAGAATAGTATACAGGACCTTTTAAACAGAACTATTACATGCAGAAGCAAGGACTGTATGACTACCTGATTTATGTCACAGAAGTCATTTCCTATAGCTACCTTCTACATTGAGCATGCCATCCCTACCCTGAACGTACTACTTTAGACAGTTTAAATAACATTCATTAAAAAAAAATCAAATTGCAAAATCAAGTAAGGAACTAACAGAAGAGTAGTCAGATCCTTTGGTTTATTCACTGCCACTTGCAGCAATGTTAATGTTACATCACAACATGGGTGTTCACACAACTGAAATGATGAAACATTGCAATAACAGGTCAAATTCCCACCAAGCAATTTGCACACAGCTAGGATAGTAATGTTTCCAACCACTCCAGGGATGTAAGATAGAAATAAGGATCCCAGGTATCTCCATTCCCAAAGTATCTGAGTAACTTCTCACAGCAGGGTGCAATTTACCACAGTTACTCATTTCTATGGTGTGCCAGGATATGTCCCATCCCTTCCAGGCACCAGGAAAGGGTGTTCAAATGGTTTCTCCACTCACGTATATGTTAATCACAAATTGGCCAGAACAATTGGGCGTCTAGTTAATCTAGCATCCAGAGGAAGGCTGGGTATAACTCGGGAAAAGACAATCCTTTTCCTACAAGATCTCATTGTGTATTAAATCCTTGGCCAGAATATAAGTAAGTTTTCAGAAGTAAATTACTTCATAGAAAGTAATGTTCACAAAGGCCCTCAGAACCAGATCCTATAATTTTTCACTAGCCATTGATTTTCTTCAGAAACAAAAAGGATAAAGATTAGAATTCTAAAGATTTTACTAATATTCTTTCTGTAGGGAGCACGTATTAGCCAGATATGTTAGAGTGCACAGTGCTATTTTTGGCCTTGATAGCATGAATAATCATTTCACACGTGGACAGCTTTAACTCAAATCATGTTTCATTATTTACATTCATATTGATATTCATTTATATACAGTCAGCCTGGGGAGTGGAGAGTGTGCTATATATAAAAGCAGGACTAGCTGTTTTCCAAATCCTGTACCTACAACTTAAGAATCCATAAACTATATTGCTGCTCTTGTCCAGGATAACAGTGACAATATTTTACAAGTAGCTACCAGTCAGTTAAAGAACATGAGAAAAAAAAAGTCATCTTCATAGGAGCAGCACTATTTTAATTTTTCCTACTTATTCAAGGTGTAACGGAATTATTTATTGCACATACTACTAATCACCACCTCCTGTGATCATAACTTAATATTTAATCAACAAAGTTATTTACATTTTATGGATGGATGAAATGAAGCAGACATTCACGTTAAATGGTAACATAACAAATCTGCATAACCACCTGGGATCCCTCTATTTAAGAGGGACTGTTTCATATGTTTGCAATAGATTTCCACAGTAGTCATGTGGAAAGCACAGTATAAAAAGAAGCCTCATTGACAATATAAAATTTTTGAGCATCACCTTTCATATTAAGTCTACTTGGACTCCTTGACTACAATTTTAGTGGCAATTCATCTGCAATCACTACCTTAAAAAAAACTAGTCCCAGCAGAATCAAATTCAGAGCAAGTAGTCAGCTGAGCTACCCAACCAACTAGCAGCAGTAGGAGAGTATTATCCTCTGGATTGGGCAGGACTGACTATTTCTATTGTCTTTTGCTGACAGTATAAGCAGGCAAGGCTCAGGGATACTTCCTGTACTTGTATTTACAATTGCTCCTCCCCATTATTAAGCTTGACCCCTTAAGACCCTATTACTATCAGTCAATGCTCAGTCTCATCACTTTTCAGCCTCATATCCCATTCTACCAACCTTAAACTCCATATTCAAATCACTGCTTGCTTTCTCTGCACCTTGACTCCTCCCTCATATCTGCTCTCTCATCCCACAGGTTCAACTCCAAGTCAGGTACTTCCTTCACTCATCCTCCCCAACCCCAAAGGGATTCACACAAACAGACTGTTTTCACTTGGTTCTTCCTACTGTCTGGGTCCCAGCAGAGGAATCTCTGCAGAGGAGCTGGATTTCCTTACAAAAAGAAATGCATGAAAAAAATTTATTTTTTTCACTGCATTGAAATCTTTCCCAGGACTTTCTGAAGTTTCTTATTATGCAGTAAGCCTAAGGCATACATTCAGCATGGAACACCTCCCCCCAAATTAAAACAAAAAACATGCCTTTCAGTTGTGAGCTACTTTCTTCGGGTCATGTTCACTTCAGCTTTGCTATCATTAAATTAAAAAAAAATAAAGTGAAAAGAGGGCTGACAGTTTCCGGTACTCAAGTCAAAATTCACACAGTAAACGAAGCTGTTAGACTTCTTGGCATTGAGTGATTACTGTACACTAGTAAAACCAGGTTAGACAGAAGCCACGACATTTTAATAAATCCCAGTACATTTAGTAACTCTTCTTATGAAGTATTTTATTGTCAGTAGCAGAAATGCAGTAAGATACAAGGCACACAGCTTTTGTTCATTTTACCACAATGTGCTAACTGCTATTTAGAATAGAAACTCACGTTTAAGTAAACATGAGTATTTTAACAAGTATCTTAACATTTCCGTGGCTGTTGAATAATGTATATTCTTTTAGGCAGTATGAACTTCTCCAAGGCAGGCTGTGGCCTTTGGTGAGCCACTTGTAATGCTGCTGCATGAATTCTGTGGCTCATCTGTAACATTAAAGGGAGGAAAAAAAGTTGTGACAGAATACAGCTTTTCTGCTATTTTCTTCCTAAATCCCATCATATGAAAGTAGTTTAAAAAACAGTAACTCCACAAAAAGTTCAAATGATCAATACATAAAACTCATGGTGACTCTGTACATTTAATTATAATTTCTGTTTTCAAAGTGCTATTAGCCTGACTACCTTCAGTGAACTATTGATTATTTTTTTCCTCCCTTTTTTTAGTAGTTCATAGAATGAGCTGTCAAGATAAGGAAAGCAGAGCAAATAATCTGTATGCCAGAGTTAACAGCAAGTTGCTTCAAATTCTTATTTTCCCAGATTCAAATCATCATCATTACAGTATCTAATTATCACTTTCTAAACTACTGAGGAAGCTTCATGTATGAGATGCTGGAAACCAACAGGAGAAGGAAAGGATAGGTCAGAACACAGGAGATAGGGACAAGTGGAAGAGAAACAGGATGGATTGTTCTGTTCTCCTTAACAAACAAGTCTAAGCAAATACTCAACCTCTACATACTAAAGCTATAATCACATCTGTTGATGAAAGGCTTATATTGAAATGATGCAATTGATGTTTTACCAAGCTCTATGGATGAACAACTCTTGTATGCTTCAGAATCTGAAGACTGCAAGTGTATGAAAAATAGATGATAACTGTCAGAGCTTCAGATTATCGTGCAAATTAAAAAACTACTTGTTAAATCAACTCTTGCAAAGTGTAGGTGTAAGAGTCTGCATCAACAGCCTAGCAAGAGATACTGGACAGTAGTGGTAAGCATAATGATGAATAGAAGGGTCCATCAACAGCTTTGCGTCACAAAATTTTAAATGATCTCATAGTATTTCCAAGGGAGAAGTCAAGATACTTGACCATAATGTCAGGCCTCAGGTGAAATAGCTGCATATGCGGCAACAGTGGAAATATGCTGTGCCTGTTGTCTCGGGGCTCACTTAACAGCGATGATTAGTTTGATGTTAGCTTACTATCTTAGTATCCACTGTGTACTTGTCAGTGACACTACCCACCTCCTTCAAGAAGCTATCTTTTCGCTTCTCTAAGTTGGATCCTTACAGAAGTTAAAGGATAACTTTTCCACAGTGGGATAAAGAACTGAAGACTAGGTTTTGTTCTGGGTTGTAATCCCAGCTCTGCCACAAACTTACTATGTCACTGATAATTCTTCCCCATATTTCAATAAATCTAAATCAACATACCACTTTAAAAAAAGGACACACCTTAGTCTCTTGCTGTACTTTTCTGTAACAGGTATACATAACTATCTTGGGGCTACTTAGTGTTAAACAGGAATGGAATCAAACATAGCAGAAAAAGGAGAGAAGGCTAGTTACTTTTTAGCCATCTAGCATTTAAGCCACACAACCGTTAAAGAAATAGATCATCTCAAGAATATGTAGTGGTAGATGACAAACCTACAAATGTCAGATGACAGCAGTTTAAGGAAAATCCATTTTTTGGGTTGTTGGGAGTTTTGGGGGGTTTTTCCTTTATGTTTACCTTTATGGAGAAGCCCTGACAAACACGTATCTTGTTCTTCCAGATGTACTTACTTTGCTCAGCACTTCTGCTAGCAAGACATCCATGTTCTGAGTTTCTGAAAAACTGGCAATAGCACTGTAAAGCAAAAGAAGAAGGTATTTAGCATTTCCCATCCCACAGAAACACTTGTCACTTTAGTTTTCCAGACTTAATACAAAACATTTTCTAATAGAAATTAGGTTTTGGAGCTAAATCCTTTAATCACATTAAAGGCTATATGATCTTAAAAAAAGGTATGCTGCCTCAGAATAGAACAATGCAAAATCTGTGTTGCGGGCTGTTTTATTTAGATATAGTTTTATACAAAAATCTATATAAAATATCCTTAAATATCTCAAAAGGGATTTTTTTTGTATACTGTGTGGAGTAGCTTCACAGAAGCTGAGCACTGATATCCAGAACTACAAAATTTGACTTCGTAATTTTCTTGATTCCAACCTAGACCCATGAAAAAAATTCACCCTCTGCTTTTGGGGAGTGTTTCCTTTGACAGCAGCAATTTGTCAAGCAAGAACTTTTTGCGCAAGATTATCCCATTAACTTCTTCATATTCCAATGAAGAGCAGCCATGTTACCAATATTCCACAAATAAAACAATCTGTGGATATGAAATAATTTAGTTCAGCAACAGGAAGAACTATGGATTGCACATTCTTCTGGTGATACCATTATTTGCAGTGACACATCTGTAGCTTAAAATGGAGTAAAGAAAAATCATTATTACGCTTACACATGGAACCAGATACCTTAAATGTGACTCTTGAAAGAGCAGATACTACTTTAGTTAAGTTAATGATTCTGTGGATCAGGCAAGACATTTCCTACTGAAATTTCAATTTAGCCATCAATACAGTTTGCCACACTGACAAATGTAAGTTATTCAAGATCTGTTTATGCCATCAGATAACTAGGACTATGGAAAAGACAGCAGAAAAATTACATCCAGATAACTGGCAATCAAGGAAAATAAAAGCCTTCTAACTCCGGAAAAAAAACACAAACCAGAAAAACACTCAAGTCAAGTTATTAAAAAATAACAACAAAACCCCAAGAACACGCCAAACTTTGAATCGTTTCTCAAATAATGAGGTATAGCCATATGAAATGTATTGTCAGAAAACTGTCAGGCAGGCATCTAGTTAACAACATGATGCATTACATTCTATTATGCCATATATTACACAGCAACTTTACAGCAAGCATGTTGGTTGTTTTTTTTTTTTTGGAACTAAATCTCAAAGCTCAGCTCCTGCCAAAACCAGTCTCAGCTCTGAGTAGCCACTTCAAGCTGTGACAGTGACTTTGAGCCTCTCAGATAATCTCATCTGAATCAGAAACTTAGAGGCAAGGAGTCTGTATATGACAGCTACTAAGCTACTTTACAAAGTTCTCTGTGACTTCTGTGATTGCAACCTGACAATGAAATCCATCATCCCAACAAGGTATGTATACTATATTGAGTAACCATTGATTCTGTCGCAGAGAACTAGTAAAGAAGAAAGAAGTCGGTGTTACTGGCTCAGCTTTGTTCCAAAAATTGTATTTTAGGTTAGTGTCCTCCAAGCCAGTGAGGAGAAAAACACACAAACAAAAACCTACAGTGGTGATTTCTGTAGCCTGCCAAGAAATAGTGTCAATATGTCAGTGTTAAATATGGCTAAACCCAGTTAATTTAAAAGTTATCCATCTGATTACAACATTTTAGAGAAAAAAAATAAAATCACATCTTGGTCCAAAAACTGAGTTCAGCTGTCAGTCTAGTCACAAGCTTCCCTTTTAACTCTTGGCAAAATAATCTATTTCACAATGACATTACTAGATTACAGTACTTTGTAGTGACTGTCAGACACACTGATACTATGATTGCAATGTACACACAGACATTCAACCAAAAAGGAAGCCTTCTCTGACAACAGCTAAAGATATTCAGAAACACCAGAGGTAAATCTGTTTATGAAAAGTGATATAGGCAACTTAAATCTCAGTGTGGGGAAAAAAAGTGGAAATCAGAACAAAGTCGCCTGGACTGCTTACCTATCCTGTCTAATCCAGGCTTTTTAAATGGTTACCTTGGTACTACAGAAACTCCATAGTATAGGTGGCTCCTTTCTTATAGGTAAAGAGTAACTGATGTCCCTAAATCCCCAGCAGTGGAAGGAGTAATTCACAGCTTTCAGGATAATTCCAAGATATGCTTTATTAAAGACATGATTCTAGAGCTGTTCCTGGTTTGGACAGGCCTCTTCAGCAAGCCCAGAGCAAGCTATCATGAGGACAATACAAAGACTGCTTGAAGGGAGTTCTGTTCTTAAGAGATACAGCAGAACACTTAATCTTGTTTTGTTTCAGTTTATTTTTATGCATAAAACTAGTCCCAAATTGGGACTACAGGACAGGCGTCTACATCCAGACAGAAATCAGAACCCACCCCTACAGGTAAAAATATTTGCTTACAAGTGCTTTTTCATAGCAAGATGACAAAGTCACTTTTAAAGCAACAACAGATGTCTTTCCTACCCATACCTAATAAAGTAATGCTCAACAGTTTCCAAGGGAAGAATGAATTCCAGGCTGTCCTCATTGTAAAGTGAGCGAAACCCCCATCTGCTCTCAAGAGCCTGCAAGATCAGAGTGTGCTCTCCTCTTGGAGCTGGGCCACTGAGCAGCAAAAATTTAATGTTTTAGAGGGCTAGGAAAAAAGTGTACACTAGGTGCAGGAGCATTCATTAGTGAAGGATATCATAGAATAGTTTGGGTTGGAAGGAACCTCTAAAGGTCATCTATACCCAAGTTCCAGTCTCAACTTACACATTCTTTTGAATGCTGACAGAAGGGATAAAGGTATTAAATGCACAAGTTACAATGCCGAGTGGAATTTTAGATCCGCCTCCCCAAGGACAGTACTTTAACATTTTGTCTTATCCCCACATATCTCAAGTCTTTTTCTATAAGCCTTTTTTCTATGAAACTTCAACAGGAAGCATCTACCTCACTGGTGAAGGCAAGCGACACAGCAAGATATGTACTATTTTTAGCGACAACAGGCTAAAATTCAGGTCTTCCATTTCCTCACGAATACCCCAATCATCATATGGAGGAGGATATGTACACCACTTTGTTGCGCAGCAAGGTCATAGCTTTCAGGACACAGCAGATTTGTCCCAAGAGCAAGTCACTGGATCAGGCTCCTTTGAACAAAACCTTAGTGTCACACTGACTCATTTCTGAACGTCACAGTAATTATGAGGGGTGCTAGGTACTCTGCAGTAACTATGCAGTTCTAGGTATGCCCCAAAGAAATTGCAGGCTCTTAAAGGAACTTTTTGTGTAAAAAAGAACTTATGTGGTTGAGATAAGGAACATCCAAACTGGGTGGCCACTGAGAAAGTTTAAAATTGCAATAGAAGCAAAAACCCCTGTATAAATCCTATTTAGGCACTGAGTTCCATTTAGGATTTGGACTCTAATGCAATTTCAGGAACACCACAAATCATTAAAATTTTACCCTCTTATCCTTATATTGGTCAATTTAACTTTTTGTTAAGTGATATGTAAGAAAAGTACAGATATTTTAGAAAAACATTCAGTCTTCATCTGAAAAAGCTGTAAGAAAATATTTGTTTTGATGACCACTTCAATCAGTCACTGCTACCTTATTCAAAAGTAGAAACATGCCTTCATTTTGGGGCAAAATAGCTTGAGTAACCTTATGAAGTAGAAAACAGAAAAAGCCAAATTAGATTTCAGATTGAAATAGGAGGTATAGCCTATACAGGAGATAATAGACTCTTTGGGGGTGGGAGACGTGGGTTTAATTTCCTAAAGAACGAGGACAGCCTAAAATTCATTATTATTTCACTGGAAACTGTTTGACCATTACTTTATTAGGTACAGGTAGGCAACACATTGTTTTGATTTCTGTTCCACAACACACGACAACAGAGAAGAGATTCAGCCTTTGTCTTTCACTGCAAGACATCGTCCTTAGGTTTTTGAAGTTGGAGTTTTTGTGGGTTTTTTGTTTGGTTTTTTAAGTCGATGACTACTTCAAAGTTGCCTTTTATCTATGAATTGCACAAGTTAATTTAAAAATTAAACTCTTCAGAGATTAAGAGTTGTCTTTGTTTTCAACCTTCAGCCCATTACCTATGAACTTTAACTATGGTGCAGTGGGGAACAAGCCCTGCAGTGCAATACCTTGTCTTGTCTTTTCCTGGAGGTCTAGCATTTTTCTCAACAGGTCTGTCTTCGTGCTTTTTAGACACTCTCATACCTCCAGCTTTGACTGCAAGAAGAAAATACAATTTATGTGAAAATGTCTACAGAATTACATACTGTACATTATGTACGCTTAGAGAAGAAAAAATACTCATACCTAGGTAATTGTTAACAAGAAATCATCTTTCAATATTTATGCTTCACTTTCAAACACACACAGAAGTAAGCCAAAGAAATCCAGCAAAGACTTTAAACTTCTGTGTCTTGGCATACTCAAATCAACTTCCAAATACTATAACCAAGAAGTCAGAGGGGTTTTGGTCACTGCTAACTATATTAAATCTTAACACCTTATTATGTGAATATGCATTCTTCCCCCATAAATATCAGTTGTAATAGTTTCCACTTTAAATTTAAAAAAGCAAAACAAACCTCTAAACACTTTCAGGTTTTCAAACAATGCCACTAACAGCGATAAAGGTTTCATGATTCACTCAAGGTATTCCAGAATAAACCTAACAATGCAAGTAAGAACTAGCTGCATACTTATCTTGTACTTGTGTTCTAACATGTTTAATTATATTTTATTAAGGTATCTGCCAATCACAAAACCAATTAGCACTAATTAAGCTACAGACAACCTAACAATAACAATTTAAGTTCTGAGGCATGTCAGAAAATTCAATTCTGAACAAAGAACATGTAAAGTTAAAACATCTTGTTGAAAGAAATACTTTCTCCCTGTTCACGAGGGTATTTTAAATTTCAAAACTGTGAAGAACAAACTTCGTATGCATTTCTCATTATTTTGAAGAAGTTGCTTCATCCTACAGTTGCTTCATCCTTTCTATTCTTATCATGAATAATCATGACCGGAGTTTTCAAACTCAAATATTTGGGGGTGGGAGTGAATAGGGAATGGAGAAAAGTTTCAAGAATTACTCAGCTAAATAGCATGAGAAATGTATTTGGCCATTTTCAGGGGAGCAGATGTGTCCATCTGTAACTAACACCCTTTTTCTATCAAATCTGACTACTCACCTTGTATTTCCTGGTTGCAGGTTTAGTTTTAGAAACCAGAATTCTCCTTCAGTCATGTCCAAAGCAGACTTACAGTGCTGGAGTTCTGCAATATCTAGACTTGGCTTTTCTATTCAAAGTTACATACGTACAGTTAATTATACTGCTGTATAAGCAGCAAATGAATCGCCTAGCCATCTTACAGCTGCAAATACACTAGAGATCTAGACCAAACCAAATTATTTTGGGAGTCTAACTGCAAAATGAAAAGTCTCCTCTGAAATGGAAGTGTCAACCATTTCCAATTATCCACCAGTGAAGCAAGATTCTAAATACCCTCAGCTCACAGGTGTAAAACTCTTCCTTGTCTTTGTAAGCAGGAGATAACAAGAGGCATCTTTAAACACGAATGACAAAGGATTTAAAAAAAAACCAAAACAAAACACAAAAACCCCTGGAATATTTCAAGATCTTAGACTGATGTCTTCTTGACACCACGTTCCCTTTGTAACAAGTTCATCCAGAACACCAATGCAAGTTATCCCAAGTATTCTTCCACAGCTTATTAGGTGCTTAGATTTTTTGGCTTTTTAGGAATGAGTCAAACAGCAAACGGGAATCCAACTAAAACGTTTGAAGTAGATAAAAAAAACCATAACTCAACGTAATCCATGACTTTTGGGTTGGGACCTTCACTAAGCACACATGTGCAGGATCGGCGATTTCTAGATACCAGCATTTTTTATAGTTCTAATTTAGGAGGGTGAAGAGATCCAGACACACAGGGAGGCAAAGACATTTTAACACTATGAAGCTTTACAAAAAGCACAAGGGGGAGCTGAGGTGTTGGGAGGGTGAGTGGGAAGGAGAGAGATACCCAAAATGGGAAAAGATATTTAAACACTAAGTGGCCAATCAGGAATTGTATCTGCTACCAACAAGCCCACAGAAAAAAGTTATTTATAATGATTAGAAATAATGCAGGACTTATTTCAATCTTTTCACTGACCTGAAAATACCTGCTAGTAGCAGCTGTCAAACCTGCTCATACACATCCGTGGCAGTGGAAGAGTTAAAAATATGGATGCTTCTGGAATGCACCAGAAAGCTGTTTTGTAATTTGGTTTTTTTCAAAGCAGTTAAAAGAGATGTCAAAATTTTAATATAGAGTTCATTTTTTTATTTTTCTAAGTGCCCTTCAAGCCATGTAATCTAACAGTTAAGAGTTAGGAACTAAGTGCCAAAATCTCTACTAATTTCCATATTTAAAACACCATATATTTTTAAAGAAAGAAAGAAAGGAGGAACATCCCCCTTCCCCCCCCGGAAAAAAAACAACCCAAAACCACAACACCAAACCCAAAAACCCAAACTGAAAACAAAGGCACCGAGCTCTGTTGAATCCCGAGGTTACTTATGGATACTACGGTCAGAATAAAGGTGCCCACCTTCAACCTGCTTTGTTCACTAAGCACACAGCTGAAACAACTCATTCCTGCCATCCCTAGTCCTCTGCCAGAGATGGTCACCTCTGCTGCAGTGACAGATAAGCCTCACAAAGACGCAGTTTACCATCACACAAATTAAGACAAACCAGTACATGCAGTAGGTCACTGACTGCAGTAGTTGAAAGGCGCTTTCAGGTGCAACTCCACCGTTCCTGCCACACACAGAGACACAAAAATCCAGGAAAGGACTGGAGACAAGTGAAGCTGAAAAAAACTACTTACACCATAAATCCATGTAAAAGCATGCTTTAAAAAAAATAAACTTTCAAGAAAACAAAACAGATTTTAGGGGTACGATGAGAAACACGTTATGCCTTGTGCTCTTCAGGCAATAACTGCTCCTAATAAACCGGGGGGAGTGGAAACAAACCCTAATTGGCTTAGACTAGGCAGCGACTGTGCAACAGTTCTAAAGGCTAAGTCTACAGAAGCTCTGTGTGTGTACCCAGTACACGCGGGAAACAAACCAAGTTCTAATGCTAACTCTGTGTTTTGAGATACTAGCTCCACACAATTAACGAACAGGCAAGCATAGGAGCCCATTACCGTCTGTATGCATTTACAAGTTCTCCAACAAACCTAGGTATGCGTTTAACTACTAAGTATCACGTCGTTACAAATCACTCATTGTGTAAAGCAGCGGTTAACAGTACCACGTTGAACGCTCATCAGCCTGTACTCAAAGGCACCGTTTAGTCAGATAAAGAAATCGAAGGGGGGAGGGGGGGAGTTTTTCACGTTACGATAGGAGGCGAGGAATAAGACTGGAACACTAAAAATAAAATCATTATAACATTGATACCTATTTCTCTCCCTATTACTTGATAACGCATTCCCGATTAAGAGGAGCAGAACCTCACGCACCCGGCTCTATCAGATCCAAAGTCAAGCAGTTCAAGTTTAAATTTAATGGGGCGGGTATAGTATCAAACATCGAGGTGTGGTATCTCCGGATGAAGCGGAAGAGGCTGAGCAAACAGACTAGTTTTCATGTCTACACCAGGGTGAGTTAAGGTTACAGAGACACTTCAGAAGC
>NW_008824058.1:414669-420071 GCF_000699105.1 Pygoscelis adeliae
TGACTGGGGCGGAGGCTGCAGCGGCTGATCGGGTGTTCTGTTCCAACAGGTGAACACAGCGTTGAACTCCCTGCAACTCCTGACTGAGGAGGCAGCGCTGAAAAAACATACACTGCGACGCTGCAGCATGCGGGCATCATGTAAGTCAGGCGGAAAGGAGGAAGGTAGTGACGAAAGGAAGAAAATTAGCTATATGAGGGGTTAGTGTTAGATTGACTGCTGTCCCATCACACTCTGGTGGAAACCGCCATCACCTTAGTCAGCCCTCATCCAGGTCGCCCTGTCTTTATTCTTTTTTCTTTGGTTTGTCATAGTTCTTCATCGTAGACTTTTTAAATTACTGCTATAGACTCTAAGTTTCCTTCAGCCTATTTTACTTTCTGTGGTATTTTGCTTAGAATTTTCCTCACTTGTATGTGTCTCAAGTTTTTTATGGTTGTTTTTGGAATTTTATCATTGCGTTTGTTGTTTTGTTAATTTTTTTGGCAGGGTTTCCTACGAAATCCAAGGTTATGCATTCAGCTCGTGTGTTTTGATGTATTCCTTCCTGTGACTGAGAACTGTAACCCCGCTGGGTACTCTTGGCCACATTTGACAGAGGGCTAGAGATTGCAGATATAATTCTCAGCTCTAAATTTAGTGAAAATCAGTTTCTGAGTAGAGAAGTACCTCAGCTGCTAGTATGTCAGTTGAGGGAAAGGCTCTAGGAGTTCACACCTTGGCAAACAGCAGAGAATCTCAGTGCTACAGGACATCTCGTTTGGAGTTCACATCCCCTCAGAACCAGGGCCAGTCACTTACTGGCTGTGTATTCCATGGAAACATCCTCTAATATATATGTAGCTCAAGAAAAAGTCTATTTTAGTCAATGGAGTTAACGCTGACTTAAGTGGTACAGAAGGAAAATTTCATTTATAGTACCAGGTATCGTATTACAGCATCTCATTTTTTGCTATCTTAGTGATAATATGTATTTCATACGTATGTGTTTTGCTATGCTATTTTGCTGCGCCTGCTAACTAATTCTAATGAAAATAATGAAGTTAGTGTAAAGTTGGGTATGACTTTGTATCCTGTCTGAAGAAAGCATTCTGTTCTGGGACAAAAACTAGTCATAGGTTTCTCCTGGAGTTTTTAAGTGGTACTGCAGCAGAACTTGGTTTTAACTGTTGATAATATGAAGTTCAACTATGGATCTGTGGTCCAAATTTTAAGACTGATGTCTAATGTAATAGTTACGAACAACCTCCATACTGTTGTGTGAATATACGTAACTGTGCATTTGTCTACTAGGTTTCTGTGACCAATGTCTGGGCAAAAAGCCTCTAAATTATACATTTTTGCTCTCTAGAGAAGGCTTGAAGGCTTTTTGTTCTGCTGATCAGGAGATGCACAAATATTTGAGGAAAACTTTACCTCTACAGTTAATCCTTATTTGTTGGGGGAAGCCATAGTGAAATACAGAAGCTTTACAGAGATGATAGGAGACTTTTTTTAGTCACTTTTCCCCCCAGTTTTATACAAGTATTTTAGCAGTAAGGCTACAGATAGAGCTTTTAAGAACTATGTGGTGATTCTTTATTTCAAGCAAAAGACTATAGAACTTGATTTAGTGAGGTAAACCTTACCCTCTTAATCATTAATATCTGCTTGAGACAGAAGTGAAATGTTGACATTCACATGCCTTTTTTAAAAAAACACCCATGACTTTAACATAAACATTGACGTTTTACACAACAAAGGCAATTAAAATTATTTTTTTACTATCCATTTTAAAGCCTTGACATATCATGACCAATTTGTCTTCTGTTCATTACATGCTAACACAAGCCCTACTTTTTTCTGGCAGTTATCAAAATGATCCTCCCTTCCATTTTTCTTAAGAACCTGCTAAATACTTGAAAATATTGAAAATACCTCACAATACCTCCTATTTCTGCATTATTTTATGATTTTACCATCTGTTATTACTAATGCATTACTGATATAATTTACATTAGAAGGTCTTTATCTTGAAGAGTTAGTTATTCTGTTCCTGCTGCCTATACTTTAGTGAAATTGCATTTTTGTCTAAGATACAATAACTCGCATGTTAATCAACTAGCATGTCATAAATACAGGAGGGAAAGAACATGAACAGGAAGGATGTAAGTTCCAAGAAAGGGCAGCAACAAAGCTGCTGGGCAAAGCCATATTAACATTATAAAAAGTAGTCTCTCATTATCAATAGGTTTTCCAAATTCTTGGAGAACGAAGGCTGAACTTTGTCAGCTTAAACAAGACATTTGAAAGATCCAATTAATTTATTATAAAATGAAGTCACCCAGTTAACTTGGAAACGAGTTGGTAACAGACTGTTCATTACTCACCAGTTGTCTAGGGCAGTGGTCTCCAAAGTGAGGTGTGTGCAGCCCAGGCGTTGTGCAAGACTGATCCATTGGTGTGCACAAAGAAAATTTTAGAACTTCTACTTATATTTATTATCTTTAAAAAGAAAATAAAAAGAAATTATGCTTTACTAATATTTAACATACAGCTTGACATTGGTGCCCTCACTTGGTCCGTATGTTAGAGGGTCCTGTGTAATGTACAGTACCAATGTCTCCTGGAGGCAGAGTGGGTGTTCACAATGCAGAGGGGTTCACAGTGGTGCCCTCATTTGTTTGTTCACTTTCAGTGGATTGTGATGTATTGCAATTTGTGTGTGCCTGGTTGAGTGGATTTATGGATTATATTACCTAGTTTTAACTAAAATAACACTCACAAAATGGACAAGTGGTTTAAAGACATTCCTGCAAAGAATCCATGGGTTGAAGATAATAATGCGAGTGCAAGTGAACAAGAAAATGGCAGAGCTGAAACTTCACCTACTCCTAGTACAAGCTCGTCAGCCACATTACAAGGTAAAAACAATGATGTAATCAGACCTGAGGAGAAATCAGCCAAAATTTTTTGAAGTTATCAAGAAGGACTACTTGAAATATGGTTTTACATCTGCTATCATTAATGATGAACCTCACCCTAATTGTGTATTGTGCCCTGAGATAATAGCTAATGATAGTATAAAGACATCACAATTAGCAAAACATTTAAAAATTAAGCATCCAGGAAATGAAGACAAACCTCTACAGTTTTTCAGTGATTTTTTGAGTCATGTGATACTCAGTCACATACATAATTTGACTAAACTTAATTGTAAATCTTTAGAAGCCTCTTTAGAGGTTTCTTGCTGTTGTGGTTTAACCCCAGCCAGCAACCAAGCACCACACAGCCACTCACTCACTCCCCCGCGGTGGGATAGGGGAGAGAATCGGAAGGATAAAAGTGAGAAAACTCGTGGGTTGAGATAAAGACAGTTTAATAGGTAAAGCAAAAGCCGTGCATGCAAGCAAAGCAAAACAAGGAATTCATTCACTGTTTCCCATGGGCAGGCAGGTGTTCAGCCATCTCCAGGAAAGCAGGGCTCCATCACGTGTGACGGTGACTTGGGAAGACAAACACCATCGCTCTGAACGTCCCCCCTCTTCCTCCTCCTTCCTCCAGCTTTATATGCTGAGCATGACGCCATATGGTGTGGAATATCCCTTTGGCCAGTTGGGGTCAGCTGTCCCGGCCGTGTCCCCTCCCAGCTTCTTGTGCACCCCCAGCCTGCTCGCTGGTGGGGTGGGGTGAGGAGCAGAAAAGGCCTTGACTCTGTGCAAGCCCTGCTCAGCAATAACGAAAACATCTCTGTATTATCAACACTGTTTTCAGCACAAACCTAAAACATAGCCCCATACTAGCTACTTTGAGGAAAATTAACTCTATCCCAGCCAAAACCAGCACACTTATTTAATAGCAAAAGACAAAAAGGCACATGCCACTGAGGAAACACTTTTTCTTTCTGCCGTGGTAAAAATGGCTGAAATAGTACATCGAAAACAATATGGAGACAAAGTAAAATGCATTCCTTTGTCAGCAAATGCTATTGGAAGATGCATAGAAAACATTGCTGAAGATTGGAAGGAACAAGTATAAGCACAGATGCATTGTGGGAGGTTTGCTATACAGTTGGCTGAAAGTACAGGTATTTCTAACGTTTCAGCTTATGGTATTGCTAGATTCTGTTTCAGTAATGATGTACAGTAGAGCTACTTTTTTGTGAACCGCTAAAGGAAAGATATACCGGATATATTCTCAACAGCAAATGAGTTCTTTAATAAAAGCAATATTTTATGGAAAAAACATGTAAGTGTAACCACTGATGGAGTGGCTGCTTTGAGTGGAATAAAAAAAGGATTTTAGGGTAAGCTTACAGAATTTGCACCACACATGAAATTAATTAGCTGCATCATTCATAGCCAAGCTATTGCAGCAAAGAAGTTGGAGCCAGAAGTGCAAAAAGTGCTAGACGATGTCATCGATGTGGTTAATGTTATAACAAAAAGACCTTTAAATAGTAGAATGAGATGGGGAGTGACCATAAAAATCTTTTGTACCACACAGAGGTTCACTAGTTATCTCATGGCAAAATGCATTGAAGAGTTTTCAGACTTAAAGATGAGTTATGCATTTTTCTTTCACAAGAAGATGAGTGTTCCAAATTTACTTACCTTTTCTGTGATGACAAGTGGCTGTCAGTAGTATGTAACCTAGCTAACATTTAAAAAAAACCAAACACACTTAATGTGTCCCTTCAATGTAAAGGGGACACTTTAACAATGAGTGAGAAAGTAACTGCTTTTTGAAAGAAACCGGTGCTATGGAGAAAGCATTTTGAAAACGGATGTTTGGAAATTATTGTTATGTGATATTGTGCCAAAAATGATGTGTCACGTATAAAAACCCTCATATCTGTGCACTTAAAAAACTTGGAAAGAGACATTCCTAACCTATTTAAAAATCTTCCAAATGAAGTGTTTCAGTGGGTGTCCTGGTTTCGGCTGGGATCGAGTTAGTTTTCTGGTATAGTGTTGCATCTTGGATATAGTATGAGAATCATGTTGATAACACACCAATGTTTTAGTCGTTGCTAAGTAGTGCTTGCACTAGTCAAGGACTTTTCAGCTTCCCATGCTCTACCGACTGAGAAGGCTGGAGGTGCACAAGAAGCTGGGAGGGGGCACAGCCAGGACAGCTGACCCAAACTGGCCAAAGGGCTATTCCATACCATGTGATGTCATGCTCAGTATATAAACCGGGGGAAAGCCGGCCAGGGGGGCCGCTGCTTGGGAACTGGCTGGGCATCAGTCAGTGGGTGGTAAGGAATTGCACTGTGCATCACTTGCTTTGTATATTCTATTATTATTATTATTATTATTATTATTAAATTATTAAAGTGCTTTTAACTCAATCCACGAGTTTTCTCACTTTTACTCTTCTGATTCTGTCCCCCATCCCACCGGGGGGGGGGGGGGTGGGGG
>NW_008824058.1:421392-436777 GCF_000699105.1 Pygoscelis adeliae
CCTTCAAGGAAGATGATGTATGTGACCCAGGCAAATGGACCACCATGGAGAGAGGTATCCAGTACCTGAAGGAATTAGCTGTGCTGGAGGTGATTTATGGTGACCTGAACAATGAGCAGTTATCCAAAGATCCAGATGAAGTCAAGTGCATGCGACCCATATGGCGGAAGTTTGCATGGAGCGCGCCATCGTCATATGCCAACTCATTGGCACTAATGACATGGAAAGATGGAGAGGGACAAATGGTGGATGAATTGGCCAGCCAACTCTGGCAATATGAAGAAAGTCTCTCTTCCTCCCTCATCTCGGCTGTGGAGAAACTGTCCCGGGAGGTCCAGCAACTCAAGAGAGGATAGGTCCTACTCCCCACCTGTACAGACCAGTACAGGTTACTCTACCCTTTCTGTAGAGCTGGGTTCAGAATTCTGCCTCTGTATGAAGCGTAAGGAGTTATTTCAAACTAGCATTTGGCCCATCAATGAGGTCAGAAGTAGCCTATTCAACTGAAAAACATCACAGCTCACTTTTGAAAGCCTAAATATGATTTAACTAAATAGGGCTTTAGTGCTAAAGCAGCGAAGACTGTAGTCCTTGAGTAATTTAAGCAACCCCCCTGCATTTCAGTGTACAAAACCTACTTAAGTATTCATTATTGCCTTGTGTGCTTAAAGAAGAAAACTTAGTAGTTGGCAACAATACAAAAAGGGCATGGTGATACTCACAAGCTTTTATTCTTAATGTATGAGAAAGAATCCATTAAAATCATAGACAGTTTCAAAATACTCTAAATACTTTGGACGCATAGTATCCAAAATACACATGCAGCATACCAGTGAGTTACTTGTACTCTGAAATCATGCCCGGAAGACTGTTAGCTGCTAAATACAGATACTTCCTCTCTGTTGTGAGTTATATGCATATAAAAAAAAAGTTTCAAAAAAACCCTTTGTTTCCAGGCCTGTTATAACTTACTGTCACACTTCAAAAATACAACAATGCAGCTTTTAACAAACCCTTCTAAATTATCTAATGCATAGTAATAAGAAGGAGTTATACTACTTAATCTGTATAAAAGTTTCACAGAATTTATTAAAAATACCTACCTGTCATAATGTTTAAATTATCAAGTATTTCATCACTTCAGCCAAAAGATCCAATTTTGTCATTCAGAAAATCTAGCCTGAATTTCATTTGCTCTTTGAAAAGCTGTGGTATGAAATTAAATCTTTGGCCACAAAGAAGTCTCTTTGCCTTCAGTAGCACCGTAATTTTACCCTTAATACAGAATGTCTATAAAGTGACTGTGACATTTGTGTTAAACAGATATATTTTCAGAGCAGTAACATCAGTGATAAAATTTTATGCCAATGAAAATGACACTCAAAACTGCAATGAACTAGGAACATCCATTATTTTTCTTTGTTGCTTGATATATTAAATGCGTATAATTAGTAATAGTAGGCTTCAGTTAAAAATTTTCCAGCACTGGATGACACAAGCAGAGTTTTTGTGTATGATTTTACGTAATTTCCCATGTATAGTTCATTGTAGTTATTTTCCTTCTTAAGTAAACCGACAACTAGTGACAGAGTGTTAATGAAGTATGGTACATTCTGTTTAAATATTGTCATTGACGATGAAGACATCTAAACAGCTAGCGTGTTTTCTTAAACCGTTTTATTGCCTCAGATCAATATCAAGGTAGCATGGCTACTGGAATAACCTGCAAAAGTTGAAGAGAAGTACTTGCTGGAAACAACAAGGGACCTGGTTTCAAAGGTAGTATTCATTAATGTTTTTTCTTACTATGTATGAAGCTTTTTGTGTGACTGATACCTAATTCTAAAATAACTCTACTGTGAACTATTACTCAGTAGGATTTTCTGAATCCTGTCTGTGATTTTTATCATTCCAGAGTTCTGGTAGTTAATCCTGTTTCATCCTGTTTGGAAATAGTATTGTCCAAAAGAAATGTCCTATGTGGGAATAGCATCACCCAAGATAAATGTCTGATTATAATAAACTTACAATGAAATATAAGAACTGGAAGTAGATATAGCTAATCTGGAATTATTTATTTGATAAACTCCATCACAGTTTCATATTCAGTATTTAAAATGAAAAAATCCATTAAGGAATTATCTTTTAAAGTTTACCATGTATGTTGTAAACCATGTGGTGCATGAAGAAGTCTTCATCACAAATTTTGGCATTTTCTTGAATCTGTCAGTGTTTATAATCTTTTGTATTAAGATAATGGTACCTTTAGGTCCCTAGGTATTATGTAAGATGCTGGGCAGGTAGAGTAGAAGGTAGTTCCTACTCCATTCTTAAGTCTGTCCCTAACGAGACAAGTCAAAAAAGATGTGTGTGCATACGCATTTGTGTGCCTCTGTATGCTTGTGTGCTAGGGAGGGAGAATAGAAAGCAATATTGGAGTACTACCAAGACTTGCTATTTTATTGTGTTGCAGTACTCAGTGTCTTAAAAAGACAGCTACGAAAGCATTGCTCACAGTTCCCTGACTCATGCAAGAATAACCCCTTCCTGAGTAAGAGAGCAAAATTGGCATATATTGCGATGAGACTGTGTTAATTTTATCTGCAAGCAGTTGCTGAAACCATAACACATAATGCCAAAGAGATTTTTCTAGAATGCTGTAAACATGTTCTGCTTTGCTGTGCCAAAGCATTTCATCACAAAAAGTAGCTCTTTTAGAGATTTTGAAAGCAAAACATGAAAAAAGAAAAAATCATTAGTGTCATGATTTATTTGGGATTGTCTTATTCTTGGATCTCAACAATTAAAAAGAAAAGGAGAGGGAGAATGTAAAAATAGTATGTGATTAAGTGGAATCAGAAGAAGGGGGAAATGAAGTAGGAAAAGTAGAAGAGAACATGGAATAAGAAACCAGTAGGAATTTACAGCACGACAGCTACCTTATGGATGACTACTATTGGCTTGGATTTTTAGAGCAGAAAAAGTTAAAGGACATCCAGCCTAAACCAGATCTATTTGGTATTTTAGTTCTGTATGTATGAGGCAGGAAATAGCTTTGAAATGCAGCAATTTCCTCCCTAGAAAAGCAACTTACTTTGCAAATATTAAAGTCAATAGTACTGCATGTCTCTGCTAATAAGTATTTAGCTTGAAATGGATGTTGACAATTTTGATTGGGGAAAGAAATTCTTTCAGATAAAACAATCTGAAGGAGAGATAACAAAAACTTTTTCTGAAGTATTTGTTCAGTAGTAAGGGTTTTTCGTATTAATGTTACTCTGCCTCAGCAGAGAAATACTGATTTTTCAGTTTATTTACTTGAACTTGGGCATGGTACCCTCCTCATATCAGAGCTGAATGATTCAGGAGCTTTTCCTTAAGATTAAATAGCATTTATTTTCTCTGCATCTGCTAACAGCAATGACAAATGAACCAGCGTCAGTATCTCTTTACACTGGTTAGGTGTCAGAAGTTTCTTTTTTGTATTTGCATTCCAGTCACTATTAGATGTTGTCCACAGGTTTCAGTCCTAGAAGTTGAAGCATGCAATAGCAAACCTACTAAATCCTTATATCATTCCTTCTCCCAGCAGCAGCATAGTTCTCAGGCAGACATTGTAAAAGAGCTATGAGCTTATGTATTTCATTATTGACATACTTTGGAAAGTTGTGGTGGTGATTCCCATCCATGGTGCTTTCATTTCAAATTTAAGGCCCCATTAGAGCTTATCTACTCTGATCAGACATAACCCTCACCGGTGGATACTTTTTGTAAATAGCTGTTATATTAATGTGCTGACACAGCCTACTTTACTTTTTTGGAGTGGACCTAGAATTCACATAGGAACATGAGGTATCTTGGAGATGCTACTGAATCTGCTAACAGGATAAGGAAGAAATAGATGTGAAGAAAAGCGAGAGTGAGAAAATTAAAATAAAAAAAGCATGGAGAGCAGAAGAATCTGGAAAACCCATGTGAGCCTGCTTACCTTGCTGCAGCTTGCATCTCCTGCATGCAGGTTCAGTGTCAAACTCTTCTCCATTACTCTGTTCCCTCAGTACCCTCGATTCAAACTTGGAGTTTGGAGGTTGAATTGTTGGGATTCTTTTGATACCGTGACAACTAATAATTATATATATTGGCTTCATGTACGTGCTTAAAATACTAGCTGTGTTATTGAGGTAGCCATCTCTACCCATTGTCTACAAGCATAATTCAGTATCAAAACCTAGTCCTTCTTGGCTTTAGTTAAAAACAAAACAATATTCCTACTAAGGCATAAAAGCCATAGCAGTTCTCATCCATGTTTCCTGCAATATCTTCCACAACCTCTGTAAAACTGATGTAAAGAAGGCAATTCTGAACAGGTTTAGATTTGTATCTGTTGGTTTGAATGTTTAAGCTTGGATTTTCAGAGAGTTGTCTAAATGACAACTTCTTCACTGCCTTTAAAATCCAGACTTTAGGTCATCTAGTAAGAGTCTATGCTTTTAATGCTAAAACCATAGTGGCAAACTGAGCCATTGACCCATGCTAAATTAGTCCTATAGTATGGAAATGTAAGTGCAAAAATGAAAACCACATTCTGCAATCTGATAATGAGTGTGAATCATGAAATATATGGAACCAAGAAATTGGTTTTAACCATACAGATTGGAGAGGTGATGGTTCATAACTTACCACATAAGGCAGTCATGTAATACGGATTTGGTGTGCTGCCTAAAGCATTAATAAGAAAAAAAGTTTAATGCCATTGTACATCTGTTCCAGAAATTCTTGTGAAGATCGTGGGAACTTGGTTTAAACAAGAAATAGTAAGTTGGTGTTGTGGATTTCTTACAATATTAAGTATAATTCACCATTTCTTTTTTGTTTTTCTTCCACTCTCTTTCTCTTTACTTCAATACTGCTATCACTTGTTATATATTTAAACTAGAAGCTGTTGTGAATGGAAATTATATCTGCATAGTACTTATCAGAGTACCTTGTTCTTGACAGGTAGCCCTTGGCACTATTAAAATACCACAACATCAGCATAGATTTGTAAATCTGATTTTATTTAATGCTTTAATTTATTTAGATTTTTTTCTGTTGGAAATTATTAGACTGGTTTGTCTGGGTGGGAGGAATGAGTGAGAGACTCATTCTTCTGTGACCATGGGATAGTGCAGCTGAAACTCTTCCTTTTCCTGCCATTCTCAGTCCTATTTCCATTGAAGTCCCGATCACATAAATATCAGACTTCAGAGATGTTCATCTGATGATGGGGATAGATGTCTTTTAATGGTAGTAAGCTGTGAATGACTGAATTAGGAATGGAATTTATATTGTAATGGTTCTATGTATTTTTAGAATGTGGGTTTTTTTTTCATAATGGAGGCAGATGTGAGAAAGCCTGGGGGCAGACACAGAATTTTAACTGTGATAAAGAGACAATAGTCATAGGAAATTTTTTTGAGCAGTGCTCTCAGTGCTCTGGAACTCTTTCACCTTTCTTGACAATTCCTCCTTTAGAATCTACATTCTACAGGCAAGTTATTACCTGATTGCGAAGTTTGAAAAGTCACTTGGCAGAATCAAGAATCAACATGTTTCCAGGCAGACTGTCTGATTACTTGATCTAATCTAGCTAATAGCTATTAGCATAATTATATACCAGGCATAGTCCACATCTAAAACAAGCACTTCAGCACACAGGCATATGGAGTATCTTCCTCATGCATCATGTTTTAATTCATATCTCTGAGTTGTTAAATCTGTTGCTTATGACTCTGCAGTATTTTCCCTTATCCACCTTATCTCCAGTATTGCTTGTTTTCAAATCTCAGAATTACTAATTTGTGGCTACTAATATAAACTGATACTGGTTTTACATCTGGTAATTGAATGGTGAAATACTATTGCTATTTCCTTAAACTCAGTTACAGATAGGCAATACATTTTTCAATTGAGTCAATATAGCTATTTTTAGATGCTGCAGGAGCATGATGGAGACAAGAAATATTCGGTGCAGGTATATGACTTATTTTTTATTAATATATGCTTTAAAATTTTCTCATTTCCTCTGTCTTGGGTTTTTATTGTCTGTTTATAGTAGTTCAGCATAAAGTTAATAATGTTGCAAAGAACATTATTGTTAAGTATCTAAAGCACGGAGAAGACCAATTAGTGAAGGCAGCCATATGTTCAGTGATTTTTATATTGATATAATTGTTCACTAGTGCATGTATTATCCAGCTGATAAAATCTGTAGGAAGTCTGGCTTCACATCTGTAAAACTTACCTGTTTCTTCTAGGAAACCTGAGAAGTTCCAGTCCTGGTTCTGATCTGGATGCCAGTTGTTTCACAGACTACAGAGAAAAAGAAGTGTCCAGGCACTGTATGATAGTGCTGGAAGGTAAAGGTTAATATCATTAAGGAGAAGATACACCTTACTGGCTAATTTTTGGTTATAGAATCAAACTTTTTTGACAGAATGACTAGAAAGATACACCTTTGTCATCACGTGTTTTATCCACCTAAGTGTTCTTGTTAAAAAAAATATTAGTGGGTAGTGGAATAAGTGAATCAATTCCAAAGAATTAAATTGCAACACACTGAGCTGTATGGAAGCCCTTACACAGATTTCACTATTTCTGTCATATTGTAACAGCAACACTTGTTTCCTCAAAGGTTAAACATGAGAATTCACTGTATTTTGTTGCTGTTGATCATGGCTTTGGACCTTCACCCTCAGAAAACAGCTTAATGGTGGGAAGCAAAAAGGAAGGCAAAATATTTTTTAGTATCTTGCAGGTTTTACATGTCATGTGATATTGAACTCCTTGGAGCTAGCCAACTGCAAATTACTTGTCATTGCATCTATTTTTCTGAACCAGTATACAAAAGCAACTTTTTGTATTAGAGTGACTAGCCACTAGAGGGCACGTGATATTCAGTAATTGAATGGTAATTCTTTACCATACATAACTTCATACTGGACCCCTTTGTAAACAAGAAATTTACCTTTTTCACGGTGGGTAGAAACTGATTCAAATTCTCCAGTAATTGCCATTGGAATAGCAGCTTTCTGAAACATTAGTGATTATGGGATACTCCCTGGAAGCATATCAATAAGCTGGAAAACAGAGGGAGAGAGCTGTGAATTGCCGCTGCTCTTGTTTGGCTGGTTATCATTTATAGCAAGGTTGGGATAACATTGTAGTAGTATGGAGCTAAAATGTAATTGCTGTATTTACATAGAGGAATAAAAATGAAAGTTAAACAAGTGGAAAATGTTGTATTTTATAGTCTTTGCAGAATGTCATAAAAATTATACAAAGGTGCTAAAATTGAATAATCAGAATTAGTATTCCCATTTTTCTTCTGTTTGGTTGTTACGATAGTTATGGGGAGATTTATCTTGCGAGCTAGATTACAGTCTTTCTTTGAGTGTATGGGTCAAGGTTGAGGATAAGTAAACTGCAAGTCTCCTCTCTAGTTGCTACCCAATTAGCTTTTTCAAAGGCAACATTGTGCAGACAGAGTGGGTTAGTCCTTCTGTCTTGTGAGGTGCCAGTCACTCAGAAGAAAATGAGGAGGAAACAGAGACACAAGGATTCCTGTCTTTCCCCCATCAGACTATAGAATAGGATCAGCATGTATGGGGCAGTAATATGTATTATGCTATATAAATAATATGTGTTGCAGAGTGTGGAAATAGGAGTCTTGGGGGAAGCACGCACTCGTGATCTTGTTTACATGCTGCTTGGAACGTGCAGGAAGTGATTTGTCTGTACTGTGTTGACAGGGAAACAAAAGTATTTCATATTCTCATAAATGTAACTGTATAGATAAACTACCACTAGGTGGTGGTCGTGAAGCAGAGGCTTTTAGCATTTGTAGGACCAACAGAGCTGGCAAGCTGAAATGAGCTTTCCCAGCTCTTCATATCTCCTCTTAACACACAGGCTTTGTAAGCTACACAACTTGTACCCCTGTGCATCACTAGGACAGTTTCATGCTACTTGAAGAGAAATCTTCATCTTAGTATGTTTGTCCCCATAGCAGGATAGCAGCTACAGTGCTATAGGGACAGTTTGTCCCTATAGCCCTATAATTTACAGCCAGACAGTTCGTCCCTCTAGCACTATGGCAGGATAGTGCTACTTGCGCAACACCTTCTATGCTGTTGGACCAAACAGGCTTTATGGTCTTACTTGTTAACTGCCACCATATCTAGCACATTATTTTAAAACCACTTAGGGAAGATAATCACTGAGGCAAAGAAAATTGCATGGCAGCTAGATCTGCAAAAAATGCATTTTGGACATTTTGGACATTAGGAAAAAATTCTTTACTGAAGGAGTGTTTAAAGATTGGAACAGGCTGCCCAGGGAAGTGGTTGAGTCACCATCCCTGGAAGTATTTAAAAGACGTGTAGATGAGGTGCTTAGGGACATGGTTTAGTGGGCATGGTGGTGTTGGGTTGACGGTTGGACTCAATGATCTTAGATGTCTTTTCCAACCTTAATGATTCTATGATTCTAAAATATATGGAGACACCTAGTGAGCATTTTCAGAGTGACTTGCTTTTTTATGCTATTTGTTAAGTCAGTAGGCTCTGTTGAAGACTATATTCTTAGGTTTCAAGTTTGGTTTCAAATATAGGTAATTTTCAACCTTGTTCAAACAAATGGACTTAGAAGTTTACTTGTGCTATATGGGAAAAGTTTCAAAAAACAGCTGAGAGTGCTTTTGCTTAGTCTTTTTTACAAGCTTTGTTGTCAAAGTCCGTAATTGGTAAACAGTTGAACAGGATGGATGTTGCAGAGAGTTACAGTCATGTGAAAGGAATAGGGTTATAACAGAATTTTCTTTGTAGGCCTTAGTATGTCAGGCGTGAGCAGGGGTTAACATACTTATAAAATATAAAAGATTTTCTTTTTTTTTGTTTCCAATGTTGGAATGTTTAATAATGTCAGCAAGCTAGACAAATTCAAGGTAAATGCCTTTTTGACAATTGATGAATGGCCTTATCCCTGTTTGATTGTATGGATTTATAATTGTGTGCAATAGTTGAAATTAGATAAATCCTCTTCTAAAACAACATAGTAACCTCTCGGGATGAGTGACAGCTTTAAATAGGATCTGGATCAATAGGAGTGCTGGAGAATTTACAGCCAAACTGAAGGAATGTATATTTTGTTCCCTTATTAAGTACTCATACACAAGGATTGATTTTTGGGCAGAGGGGAAATTGTCAACAGTAGTAATTCAGCATTTCATGTGATATGATGATCTCAGTTTCCTGTATCTCTCTTGGCATTCTGGGGATGCACTGGCAGATTCTGGATTTACTTAGCTATTTGAGTAGTTTTAGGACATAGTCAAATGAACTGTGCTACAATGCAGTGACTTGATTATAAGCCTTTTGTAATGAGCTGGAGGTCTTTTATATTTAGTCCTAATGGAGATCAATCTCTTCTCATAGTGTGTGGTTACTTTGTGCTGATGGATAGGTAGATAATTCATTTCACACTCTTCCTAGTCAAGAAAAACAAACCCACTTGGGACTTTAAGAACTAGCTGGAAATTACCCCATTAAATATCCAGCTGCTTGTTGTTATTCTTTTACACGTAATTCATATAAAGTAGAACATACTACAAGGTGATATTTACTATTAAAAATGGTATGTGTAAAGATATTTACTAATTTTAGAGTGCCCTGAAGTAGTAAGGAGATACGGTGCCTGAGATTATTGGCCTGCTCTAGGACTCAGACTGGTCAACTTCATGGCTAGGTCAGTGAACCAGCTGACCCTGACAAGCTGATCCAGCCCTTCGGATGTCTGTGGAAATGCTACTGCTGTATTCTCCCAAACGGAATGCCTGCTTGGCTTTTTACAGCACTATCAATGTCTGTTGGCATGACAAAAAAACAAGTTGAATTTTGTTTCTTCCTGTGGCAGGATAGTGCTCTTTGCACAAGCCGCCTGCAGGCAGTTGGACCAGACAGCTGTTGTGACCTTGCTTGTTATTAGCCGCTGCCACACCCACTACATTCTTTTATAGCTGGTTTTATTCCCTAGACGTTCTGTTTTTGCAACTTAATAGCATACCTTCCCAGTGAACACTGCCTTACTGTGTACTTTTCCTGGCCTGTGTTCAGAAGGGGTGTGATCAACACCTGAATTTTCATCTGTCCATGTTAACTAGTCTGCCCTTACTCTGTGGTAGCACTCCCCTGATCTTTAAATAGCGCGTAGGAGTTGAATCAACTTCTCATGCAGTTTGAGCAGAAAGAAATGCTTTGAACATATAAAGAGAACCAAAACCTTAATATTATGTATGAATGCCCATGTTCAGCAATGGAATGGGCAGTTACGTATGATGGTATCTCTGAAGAAGCTGTTGCGTTCTCTTTTTAAAACTCCATAAAGTATTCCTGTTCTGATACTTTTTCTTGTCCTCACATCCCCCTCTAGAACTTGCCTACAGATGTGATTAATTCCTCAATTTTCTTTTTCAACTAAACTCTCCGTCTTTTTTTTTTTAAACTCACTAGGTTCCACAGACAAGGGAAACTTGTCTTGTTTGCTTGCACGAGTCAACATGTCACTAAAGATTTAATGTGCAGATTCATAGTATTCTCATTGGCAAAGTATTTTAGCACAGATCATCATCATCATCATCGTTCTTTGAATTACTAAATCCTTTTGCTATGGGAAAGAGCCTATTTTAAAATACTTACAGCAATAGACTTCACAATGGAAGAGCAAATGTTTAGTTTTCTGCTCTGTGTGTAGGCTTAACCCTCTTCCTAATAGTTCCATTTGTGGAGCTATGAATGTCTGCCATTTAATTTCCTAGAGTAACACTGGTGACTGGCAGGTTTTCATTGTTCTTCATAAGGCCTTCTGTTAACACACTGATGGATCTCTGAATCCAAAAATGTCCACTGTGTTAGTGATGAGCTTGTGTGAAATGATGGAAGTCTACCCTAGAAATTTCAGATAGTCTGCACATTAGCTATGGCATGTAAAGCTTTCATGTGGCATGCTTTTTCCCAGCTTATCTTCAGTAACTAATGAAAAAAAAAAAAAGATCCCTTGTGTGAAAATACTGCAGGACTCATTTCAACAGAAATAAGGATTAAAAATGTTGATCTTTTTAGCCACGATATTACTTTTTAATTGTTTTCTAACATTTGTACGAAGTTTTGTATAAATGCATGTTACAGTCTGAGGACATATATGTCCTATCTAGGTTATACAGAAGTTGCCTTTAAATTTGCTAGTGTGAGTACATCTAGGAATAACAAGAAGCTCAATTAACAACTTGAGTATTTACCCAGCTGCTTGGATAGATTTTGCAGCCTCCACTGACTTCCATACTACTAAAGCTACACACTTAACAATGATCAAAGTAGACTAAAGCTTTAGTTCCCAAACTGTGCCACTTGGGCCTTTGGGATTATTGAATTCATATTAAGTGTTTTAGAGAAGTGTGGTGTTATTATGGTGTTTCCAGTTACACATATGAAGAGACAGACTGACGTGCAATACAAGTTACCAACACATAACTAACCCATTTTCCTGCTCCTTCCTTTAGTGTAAGGCACACATACAACAATCTAATGTAACCGTATTATCAGTCTGTTGTTTTTAAAGCTCCTCTGGCCAGACAATTACTTTCCTGAGTGAAAGTTGAAACATACTAATATCATTAGGTAAATGAAATCAGTGTAAATTAAGGGTTAGTCTGAACTGAATGTTGTTGTCTACTATGCTTTTTCCTTCTCTCATGAACTGTAATTACTCTCTTGTGTGGAATATATGAGTAATTCCTCCATTTTGCAGTTCTCCACTGACCTTTGTCAAGTCTTGACCTTTGTCAAGAAACAAGTCAACTCTTCTGCACACATTTTCCACTGTGGTGAGCAGTCGTACATGTAGATGACAAGGTGGAGCAAAGCAGAATGCCAAAACAGTAATAGGTCATGAAGGCTGCATTGAAGTAAGTCTTTTGCCTTGCTCTCAGTAGGACAGTGTTTTGTTTCTCAGGCACAGATCCTCAGTCTTGCACATTATGTTTCTAACTCTTGCTTATTTTCCAGTGTTTATACTTCAGTTATTTTCATTTTACGTTTTCGCTTTTGAAGGATGACTAGTATTTTTGCAACTTAATAATTTTGTCCAACACAGTGAAATGTAGACAAATTCTAAATGGGTTGTGTTACGTTGGAGTATGTAACGCATAGGACCTTCCTTCATAGCTTTTATTTCTTTACGTTGTTTATTTAAAAATAGTTTTGTATGAATTTAGAGCCTGATGTTCTCTGTTCTAGGGGGATACTTGGGTATATAGTCCATTGTCTACCTGATGTACATTTGTATGTGTAGGATGGATGGTATATTATCGTGAATATACCTTTCCTAACCTTCATTTTAATAGCAGAACAATTGATATTAGAACTTGATATCAATAGCACATGAGGCTTATTTACTATAATAAACTCTAATGCAGAATTTGCATTTAAGCAGAGGGTATAGTGCAGAAGTAGCAAGTCAATTTAAAGCAGAAGGAGGCACCCCACTGTTACATATAAGACTGATATCAATCAATGCTTTTTATAGAATAAGTAATGCATTCTAGTTGAGTTTGCTGATATAGTACGAATTTCTTATTTCCCATGTCCATTATTTTTTTGGAAAGTGATGCATCCATATGGAACTCTGCATTTGGTGTCAGTCCAGATGTGAATCATTGCATGGGAAATGTGAGCATTCAGTGTGCTCTAAGCTATGGAAGAATGAAAAAATATACTTTTCCAGCTTTTTTTAATCTTTTCACCAGAAAGTTATACACGAGGAGGGGCTTAATGAAGCAAACTGTCAGTGCAGTAGTTGGTACATGCTCTAAGTCTGTGTGTTACTTATTTTGTTTATTTGTTTGTTTGGTTTTAGCAGTTATGGTTTCAGAATAGATGTCTGGTGTGGAAAGCTATATAGCTGATGATGGATTTGATTGTCCTACATCATGTTCACAAAACCCCAGAACTGTTTTTCTGGGGTTAATCTAAAAGTCCTCTAGAATGTTCCAGTTACACGTTTTATGCATACCTGATTAGGTTTTATGAAAATAGCACATCTAGGATGATTACACTATCATGTCTAATTATGATGTAATTATCAACTCTACTGTTAATTAAAATGCCATAAAGAAAGCTAAGTAAACATTACAAATTTTTTTTGATAGCCTGAAAAATCTAGTAAGAGCAAAAAGAAACCTCTGTATTTTTTGAAAATACATGCATTTTAAACCAATGAATGCCCTGTAAGTTGTATGCATCTAAATATAAAATATTTAGAATCTCTAATAAAGTAATGATATCTTTGGATAAAGGAACTCACAAAATACCACTTTGATGCTAATTGTGAGCAAATGAAGAACCTTGCTGATGATTTCTGCCTTCCTTTGCAGACTGTGACTTCTCCCACCTATGTTACGTGTTTGGAGAGATGTATCTCTCCATATCCCCTGACAGAATACTCTGAACATTACCCTGCTCCTGATTTAGGCTTCTCTGAGCTAAAACGTCAAGGTCTTCTCCTCAACAAGAAGTAATTACATACTGCAAACAGTGCTTTATGTACACCAGTCTTATATTGTGTTTTCATACATTAGGGGCTTGGCTGGGAAAGAAATTGAATTGCTGGCTCTTTTCCTGTCTTACATTTGCCAGAGTCAGTGACTGACCATTTATTTCAAATCTGTCTTGATGATTAGAAGTGCTCATCTTTTAAGAACTTGAGTTTTGGATCCAGGCTCTGACAGTATTCAAATCCTAAACTAATGGTGGGGTGCTCAGAGAATACAGCCAGCAGCATACTTCAGATCAGAACGTCCTGCAAGTTCATGGCTGTGTTTATTCAAGACCACTCACCCAGTGACCACCCAAGAGAAAGCAGACACATCTTCTCATGAGAACATGACAGAAAAAAAAAAAGGAATAATTTTTTTGTCAAATGTTACAGGATCCACAATGCAGTATATATGTTGCATTCACATTGTGTTGAAGGCATGTTTTAGCTTTGGAAAATGCTGTTACGTGCTTCATAGAAAATAGTTGTGACAGGTAGTGAATGTTGCTCAGTATTCACAGCAGGGCCTGAGGCCTCTGCAACCAATTCCTCTGAAAAAGTTGGTCTAAAAGGCATCAGTCCTTTTGCTGTAGGTCTAAACTGACAAAAGTCAGCCTTTTCAGGTCTCCCTTTCTGCAGTCCAGTTGCCATGCTTACACGTTACTTGGCAAGATGCGAGACAGCGTATCCCCTGTGAACTGTCTTTTGGCAGTCTCATCTACTGGCATTCAATAATGTGATGACAATTGTACTGATGTATTTCCTGTCAGGCTTCCCATTCAAACCAGTAGTGCAGGAGATGTGTATAGCTTAGTTGTTTGTGAAGAGATTTGCAGTAACTCAGCTTTGAGAGTGGTTTCTTGATACGAAAAACTATTGCCGTGTGCGTGACAAGTTTAGCTGAATAAACTTTGCCATAGGTGAGCAGGTTTAGCCAGCCAAAGCTTATGGTTGTGTTGCTATGGCTATCTCATTTGGCATAGTTCTTGTGAGTAAAACATGGCAATTGTGTCACTAGTAGATCATTTTGAAAATGTTCTCTCCTGAAGCAGCATGGCATAGGTTTTGAGATTATTGAAGCTCTTCTTCGAGAAGAGGAAGTATGGTATGGCTGTCTGTAGAGAATTGCACATGGGTAGAGTGAGTGTTCATATGAATCTACTAATTGAATTGCTTGAGATGCTGCTGGTCGTACAAAGGAAATGTCAACCTTACAGAAGTCATCATAACTCCCCTGCAGTTTAGGGCATACATAAATGTTGGAATCCAGTTGAGTTTGGGCACTTCTCTTTGGAATGGTTGTAGTTTGGATACAGTTTGTCTTTTGTCAAAGTTGCCAATCAGCAAGAGTATTAAAGTCTACTGATTCACTGTTCCTTTTCGCTGGAGGAAAAGGATGCTGCTTAGAAGAACTAAGAATGTAAGTTAATAATAAAAAGCATTTACACTGTACAAACAAGAAACTGGATATCTCGGCTTTAGTGAAAATAAGGCTAGTGTGGCATCTCAGATACAAGCTCAGATAAGAATCAGTATGGCAAACTCACAGCTTGTAAATCCTGTTTAATTCTCTCATTACTCTTTTGTAGTGTAAACACGAGACGGTTTATAGATCATCCGGAAGAAATTCCAGACCAGACAAGTTCATTCACTGACTTGAAAGATATACATTTTTTAAAGGGTGGGGAAATCATATTTATTCTGAAATTATATCTATGCTGTGGCCCTGCCTCTTTTGTTCCAAAATGGGCAATAGAAA
>NW_008824058.1:436827-443637 GCF_000699105.1 Pygoscelis adeliae
GATGCATACATTAAAAGGATTAATCTCCAAGTGCTTTGATTAACAACCAGTTATCTTTAAGGGAAGGTCACTTACTGCATGAGGAAAATTATAGTTTGTGGTGTTTCTGTACAGTTCTTCAATTCTGTGTGTTAAATCATAATCCTGGCTATATGAGTGGAGGGAGCATGCAGAAGTTGACTGTGCTTAGTATTTTATGCAGTAGTTATTTGCCAAGATGTGGTAGGTTTTTGTGTGGGTTTTGTTGTTTTTTTTTTTAAAGTGGGATATATTAGGAATTTATAAGCACAGGGGTAAGGAAAGTGTGGGACAGGAAGATAATCAACAAATGTGATATTAAGAACATATGGCTCCAGATTGATGAGGGAATTCTTGGTCTCACAGACGAAGGTGCTGATGGTAAAAAGGCATGACTTCTCCCCGGCAAGAGGTGATTCCATCTCTAGGAGAAAACAGAAATGGGAAAAGCAGTGAGCTGTATGTGTTTATATATTCTTCTGTTCACTGCCTGTGTTTAGAAAGGACCTTTTTTAATGAAAATACGCATTTTGGATGAATCAGCCTTGATTTGAAGCCTGCAATTATTGCTCAAAAACTACTCAAATGGGCCGGTTCCAATGGAAAGAGAGCTTCCTAAAAGTATGTGAATGCTATGCAAATGCAGTAGTGTCTAAACACTAGTTTAGCTGTTATTCTGGAATGGGTAGAACTCTAAATATTAGAAAGAGGAAGAGATATTGTACATATCAACTTGAAAATGAGGTATTTGCTGGTTCTTATGTAGAAGCAGAAAGCTGTATTCAATGCTATTTGCAACTGCTGTGGAGATGAGCAAGTTCTTAGTGCTTTTTCCATCCGTGGAAAGATAAAAATCAGGCATGTTTTCCATGCAGTTCAAAAGAACCCACCTTTTGTTCTGCCATATACTGCTCAAACTGTGGACTAGACATGGCCCCTTCCACCTCCTTAGATCTTAACTGGCACACTGAGTTAGTGATGGTATGTACTTATGATATCATGCTGTGCTAACCATATCCTTTTCCATAATATTTCAGCTCCTGTGGGGAAGGGCATGGTCAAATATTAGCTTAGCTTAAAACATATAATCACTGCTGTGTATTTTCTTGTCATCTTAAGAACAGGGCATTAATTGTATCTGTAAAGATATTAGAACACACAGACTACTTTGCTGTGAAAAAACAACCCTGAAATACAAGTTTTGACAGTCTTTTTTATATCCAACAATACAAACCCCGTAGATTCAGCTCAGTTTCTTCCCTTAATTTGACCTTGTCCCACAGGAGATACTTTTTATGTGGTCAGGTCTGGAAGTTCACATCCCATTTGATACACCTGTGTTGAAAACCATCCCTGTTCTATTTATTAATCGGAGAAAAAAACATTTAAAAATATATTGTCTGACCTTCAAACTAAAATAGATAGGGAAGAAACATGCATTAATGTAAATACCCCCACATAAAGTGCGTAAAACACACATGCCTCAGGAGCTAGACAGATTACCTTCTATAGAGATACTTGGCTTGTGTTCACGTTCCAGTTCGTTCATGAAGATGATAAATATGATTGCTGTTCTGATGTTTTCTGAAAAACAAACAGCTTTGCAAATAGTGACAATCAAAATAAAGCAAGAAAATGAGGAAGTGATTTACATCGAAGTTCCAGATACTTTTCATCATAATGGCCACTACGTACTGGGAATTTCAATGATTATTCTTAATCTGCTAAATGACTCTAAACTTAACATGTTTTCCATAAAAAATAAATCTCAATAAGAATCTCAAGAGATTTGTTTTTCCTTCTCTTGATGTTTTTAAGCTTTCTGCTCTCTAGTCACTCTGTGCTTCCACTTTAGCTCATTAGCCTAGGCACTAAGAAACTCAGTTTGTCCTCTTTATCATCTTCACTCCTGAAGGTTAATGACAGAATGCACAAAGCTTTTGAAGAGACAAGAAGACTTCAGAGGCATATTTTAATAGAATCTTTTAAAATGTAGTATAGTAGCACATGGACAGATAAAATATTTAAGCTGTAGAATTAAAGCAGTACATCTCAGGACCTAGTGTAACAATCCAGGAAGAATACATAATAGAGACGGTCATGGTCATTTGCACTAAGCTACTTTGGACAAGCACAATTCAAGCAATTCAAAGACCTTTTTTTTTTCCCCTCCCACTAGTAAGCCTTGGTAACACAGATGAGCTGCTGACACATAATGGTAACAGAAGAAACAGTTCAGGAGCTTCACTAATGAGCTTATAAATAGGCATAATCAATAAAGCCTAACTATGATCATGCTCACCATGCAAGCATGCAGCGTAATTCAGACCATGTTCTCAACAGTGCCCTTTGTAGACAGGTACTTTAAGACCTTTCCATATCCTTGGTGGTTTTTTTAGAACTCTGCTAAGTGGCTATTTTTTTATAGTTGAAGGGGTGAGTTGCATTGCTATGTCGTTCATGTTCCCTTAGCATGGCAGTAAATGATTACACAAGCACAGATGAAGGAAGGGTGTCCTGTGGACCAGTCTGAAGAATATGTAAAAAATGCTCAGTCCTTGCTTGCTGCTGTCTTTTTGGCAGCAGCTAGAAGGATCCTGGGGAAGAAATGCACCTTTTATCTGGAGCAAGGTGGTGTCAGTAGTAGCAATAACCTCTCCAAACAAGATGTTAAAATGCTTCATTCTGGCTCTGTGTAAAGGTATAAGTTGATGAAATATTAGGTCTGGGGAGTCTAAATTCCTTGGTGTGGAACTAAATCTAGAATAGCCTTAGTTGAATCCATACAGCAGTCAGACTTGGAGTTAAACTTTGTTGCACAAGGTAATTATCATAATTAAAAAAAAAACCTTGATAACAATCCCCAAAATCTGAAAATACTAGGAAAAAAGACCCATGTAAATGCAGTCTGTCAACCCAGACCTTTAGAAGTCGAGTGCAGTTCAGCAACTTTTCCCCCCCCCCGTAACTCATTAAAAATAACATTTTATGTATTTTTGATCTTCAGAAATGCTATTGTCCACCTTAAACCTAGCAACAGCTTTACCCTGCCAGACAAAAGACCTGGGCACTTTGCTCTGGCAGTGACCTGTTGGACTTGGCTAGGGAATAGGATAGGACAGATGTATTAAATTCTCACTACCTTTAGTAACTGTATTAATAAATACAAGAAGGATTCACCTAGTAATTTTTCAGTGTACATGACATTTTAATAACCATATTATCATATTATCCTGGATCAAGGAGGATATAGGTGTTAGATGTTTGGCATTTCTTCCCCCCCCCCCTTCTTTCTTTTTTCCCCTTTAGCACCTTCAAGTATACCTCTGTCAGACTTACTGTTTCTTCAGTATTTGAAAAAGTAATTGTTTTTTAAAATCCCTTCCCAAGTAACGCTTGTTTTTTGGCAGAGTTTACTGTAGTTTTCTGCATTTAACCTACCAAATGTTTTGACTCTCTTTCTTTTCCTCATTTGTACATAACTGCAGTCTTTTGAGGGATTGATGTTTACTTCTCTCTTATTCCATTAGCTTGCTGTTTAATCATACTAGCTTTTTTATTTTTTTTTAACTTTCTGAAATGTCTCGATAGATATTATGCATTTGCTTTGGGCCTATAGTGTCGTTAAGTACTCTTGCCTCAATTCACAAACATCCCTTTCACAGTGCTTTTTAATTTTTTTTTAAAGAACGTTCAGTTTTTATGCAATTGCCATTTTGAATTTAAACATCATAATAGCAGCTATCTGGCTTTTCCTTAGCCCAGTTTAAAAAAATTAAAATGGAATAGTGAAAAGGACAATTCCTGAGTATAAGTTCTGATATACTGTAGTCACTGCTTGTGCTGTTTCAATTTCATCATTTTGGAGCAGGATCTGGGTGTTTAGGAGCACATCAGGAGTTACTTCCCCTCCGATGGAAAAGTTATGGAGAAATGCTTTTTTTTTTTTTTTTTTAGGGAGAGGTTCCCTCCACGCAAGTGGCAGTCTGTTACGGCATGTAAAAAAATTAGTTTGGGCATCACACCATATGTGGCATTTTCCCAGTCTACATGGAGGTAATCGAGATCTCCCATTATTATTGCATTTACTGACCTTGCAGTCTTAAGGACCTTCCTCAACCTGTTAAATCACTCTTTGCCATTCTTATTAGGCAGTCAGTGATCCAGCTGTAACACATATTTCCTGCTTAGACCCAGAGATCTTGTTTAAGAGAGAAATAAGCATTCTAATTCAACCAGGCTTCGTAGAAGTATGTCTGTCTGTAGTCCTGTTTTCAATTTTTTGGTAACCTTTTACATTGGGAATAGGTTTTTTTCGTCCTTCTTCAGACTGTTCCTCACCATTTGCTATCTGAGTTCTTGCCAACTTCTTATTCTTTTCTTGAGGACACCAAGCTTTTATGCTTTGCTTCAAAGACTCTCTCATTCTGAGTTGTGTACTCTTCTGAGCCTGTTGTACATCCCTAGACTTTGATTTATAAAAAACCAGTTTTAAAAGTAAATATGTCAAACTAGAAGCCAATGGTATTCTTCAGAGATCTTTAGCTCATCTTTGGAAACAGTTTTAACCTACAATAATTACCTAAATTTTCTCAGTTCTATGGATCTAATACGACTGTGTCATATTAGACTTACTCCAACCTGACTGAGGTTTTGAGAAGAGATACAAATATCAGGTATATCAGAAGAGGTGCAAATAGTCTCAAAATTTAGTCACATAAATTGGCAATAAAAAATAATCAACTCAGCATTTGTTTTCAGAGCTTATAAATGCTATTGTTATTCCTATCACTATTATAAGTTACTACTTCAGTGATATTTCATTGACTTTATATAAACATGAGCTGCCATCAGATGTAAACTCAGTGAAAAAACATCAGAGGGTAGAAAATTAATAAAGGCCATGATTTCTTCCTGAAGAACTGTTAATTTCATACATAGCAATGTATGATGTTAGGGGCTATTGCCTAAGATTCACATATCAGCTAGAGACTTGTTTCTGAAAAAAGGCACAGAAAAAATAACCCTATTCTTGTCAGCAATTTACATGGATCTCAAAAGGTGTAGCACCTTCGCCTAGCTTACCATGGGTCAGTTTAAAAATTACCTGACTTTTTTTTCTCTCATGGATGATTCTGTAATAGAGATCACATTACAACGTAAAAGTTTCTGAATACCTATTCATAGGATTTTTCTTCTGTGTAATTTTAGTACAGTTAGCCTAACCAAGTTTTAATTCCTTATCTGTTGAATTAAGCATTGCAGGCTATGACACAGTGTGACAACTGTTTATTTTAAGTACTGAAATAATTTTGTTGCTCTTTCCATTTTATAGGATACATAGGAATTTCTCCCCTTAAAGTGTTTCTAGAGCTGTATGCTTTAGACTTTGGGAAGGCTGATACTGCTGTATTTATGCTGATATTCAGCTTGATCATAGCCTGCAGACAAGCGAGGTTTGCTTGGAAGACAGGAGTGTCACTGTCTGTGGGCTAGTTATTCTGAAGTTCTGTTGAACAGGGGCTATTTTCCTTTTGGTGAAGGAAAATAGTGGATCTTTTCAAATCTACAGGACTGACATCTCACTAGATGCTGGTCATTGTTAGGAAGGCAACATTGTGCACAATAGCGTTAGGCAGTTGTAAACTTCAGTAGTAATTGTCCAGTTAAAGGGACTGATGGAGTGAAGCAAGTGGTGCAGCCAGAAATGGATCCTTGCCTCGTTTCTGCTACAGAATGTGAAGATTTCTTCAGTCTCTTCTATCCAGCCTTACCTACAAGAAATTCTATAGTTTGTCTCAAAATGACAGCTTTCCTTCTAAGCCCTTTATCTACTGTTGTTGACAGCTGCAATAATTTACTCATGGCCACAGAGTCATGTTTTGTTTTGTTTTTTTTTTAAAAGTTGATTATTTACATTGTTACCTTCTGTGAGCCTTAGCCTTACAGCAACTCAAACATAGAATGCACACATGACTAGTGTCATTGGCTGAGATGTTTTCTCTTCAGTTAAGCCAGTGGCTGTTAGCTCTGATAGGCTAAAGAGTTTGTCTTTTTCCAGCATTCACAATCCTTCTTACAGCTAAATCTTGCTTTTCTCCATAGCTCATCTCTGTTCCTACCAGGCTCATCCATGTCTCTCTTCTTCTGCTACCCTGCAAAGTTGGGTTTGGCCATGAAGGTTTCATTTTGCTTGGCAATTCACCCGTATTTGTTAGGCCTGTTCTGACTTTGCATGGCTGTGTTGTCATGCCACAGCTAGGTGTTCTCACTGGAGCTGTATAGAATCATAGAATAGTTTGGGTTGGAAGGGACCTCTAAAGGTCATCTAGTCCAACCCCCCTGCCGTGGGCAGGGACATCTTCAACTAGATCAGGTTGCTTAGAGCCCCATCCAGCCTGACCTTGAATGTTTCCAGGGGTGGGACATCTGCCACCTCTCTGGGCAACCTGTTCCAGTGTTTCACCACCCTCAGCATAAAAAATGTCTTCCTTATATCTAGTCTAAATCTACCCCCCCTTTAGTTTCAAGCCATTCCCCCTTGTCCTGTCACAACAGGCCCTGCTAAAGAGTTTGCCGCCATCTTTTTTATAAGCCTCCTTGAAGTACTGATAGGCTGCAAGAAGGTCTCCCTGAAGCCTTCTCTTCTCTAGGCTGAACAGCCCCAACTCTCTCAGCCTTTCTTCCTAGGAGAGGTGTTCCATCCCCCTGATCATTTTCGTGGCCCTTTCTGGACCTGCTCCAACAGGTCTGTGTCTTTCTTACGCTGAGGGCTCCAGAGCTGGACGCAGT
>NW_008824058.1:444010-513767 GCF_000699105.1 Pygoscelis adeliae
TGGTTGAGTCACCATCCCTGGAAGTATTTAAAAGACGGGTAGATGAGGCGCTTAGGGACATGGTTTAGTGGGCATGGTGGTGTTGGGTTGACAGTTGGACTTGATGATCTTAGAGGTCTTTTCCAACCTTAATGATTCTATGATTCTATGATCCCTCTGGCGTGTCGACTGCACCACTCATAGAATCATGACACCACTCAGCTTGGTGTCATCTGCAAACTTGCCGGGGGTGCACTCGATCCCACCGTATATGTCATTGATGAAGATATTAAACAGTACCGGTCCCAATACGGACCCCTGCGGGACGCCACTCGTCACCAACCTCCATCTGGACATTGAGCTGTTGACCACTACCCTCTGGATGCAGCCATATGCCTCTGTGTATGTGTCTAGAATTAGTATTTTAGGATATAGCCTAGATCTTTGTGCTACCCTGAGATGAGTCACTCCATTTCTCTCCCTTTGAGCATTGAGGAGAAATTTTATAAGGCAGTGCAAGACTGCAGCACTTACATTTAACTTCAGTTACAGGGGACAGGGTATGAAGTAGCAATACCCAGCTCGAGCAGAAGCGATCTGCTGACAAGCCAAAATCCCTAGTTGAACAAATGAAGTGCATGGTGGTTAAAAATGTCAGATACAGTATCTGAGGAAAGGTACAAGCTGACTACAATTCAGGCATGCTCTTAAAGACAAATAATAGAAGTCAAAGAATCATCTCATGAATGCTGTCCTGAAAAAAATTTCTCCTCTATCCTTTCATATAGACTTCTTGTATGTAACTATATCAATTCACCAAAATTTCAGGTCAGACTGTTGAGAGTTATGAACATTCATGTGTGACTTACATTGGCTAACTTGTTCATAATGGACACTTCTCATTCAGGCAGGAGTGAAGACCGCACACACACACAAAAGTATCTTTTTAGAGGCCAGGATTCTTTTGAGCCTATTTAAATAATAATCCTAATTCAGTTAGGATTGTATTTAGGCTTTCTACAAGATAGAGAATCATGGACACAGGTTACTTCAAGCACTTGTTTCCCATTGTTCTCTGGCTCACCTCAGTGAGCATAGCTGTTTCACTGAGGTCAGTGCTACTTTCAGTTGTCCTCCGTGGGAGTTATTTACACAAAAGGACACGTGCAAGTCTGCTGTTGAGTCTCGCTGTACACATTCTCAATCTGTTCTAATCCGAATGATATTTAACTCCCTGCTTTTGAAGTTTAGTTCCTCTTTTTCTTTCACCATATTTGCAATTATTAGAAAGGCGGAAACAAAGTAGTGAGTTTCCCAGGGCACTATTACTATTTAACTTCCAAATCAGCATCACCTTCTCTTAAGGACATCCACTTTTCAAAAAGTTAACAATTTTTATCTTCCTCCGTGGAGTATCAGTCTGAATACAAAATTGTGAATACAACACATTTTAAAAGCATTCAGCGTACATTTATGCTTATGACATTTTGAGACAGGCCCAAAAGCCAGACCGCACTATGAAAGTGAACTATGAAATGAAATTCTGCCCTACTTCTTCCCCACTTCCACACATGCAATCTGAAACTACACATAAAGGGAAACTAACCAACAAATACACTGTACAGATAATTTTAATCAGTATAGCACCAAGACTGTAAAAATACATAAATAAATGAGACGAATAAAAACAAATTAAAACTAACATAATGAACTCTCTATATATATTCTACAGCATGAAAGATCCAAATTGGGGTGCTGTCCCAAATCTTGCTGGTTTTGATCTTGATGAAACTGCCTCAGATGAAAAGCAAAAATCATTCCATCATACAGCTGTTTTGTTGAAATGACTACATCCCTCTTTTTTGGAGTGTCATTAGCAGGTTCAAAGCAGCAAATAGTAACAACAGGCTCTAACCTTTTCAGTCTATTATTCTGTTATCTGAAGCTAATTTAAATCTTCCTGGGACAATGAAATGCCAAATAAGTATATTTGGCTCAGAGAGCTTACCACCTTTAGTAGGTTATAGGCGTACCAGATAATCAACATTGACCTGCATTGGTCTGCGTACCAAAGCTTGCACATGACTCTGAAGGTAGTTAGAACAACGATGAAAGACCAGTGGTGAAATTGTTGTCACAAGAAACAAACTCAAAGTCAAGTAAATGGAAACTATTTTCTATCTTAAAAGAAAAAATAAAGTCTTCTAGGAAAGAAAAGGCACCATCTGCACAATACTGGCCCTCAATAACACACGTCGCACCGCAGCCAGTGGGGAATTGCATGGCTGTATATCAAAGACCTAACTTGCTACTTCCACTGTGCTGTTTACCCCTTCATTTCTTTTCCCTTTTACAGTCGGGGGGGCTGAAGTAGCCCAACCAATTAAGGAAAAGTAAATTTGCCTTATAATCTAACCTTGGAGCAGTTCTGCTTACCTTTTCTCATTTCACTGATGCAATCAGGATATTTGGAAGCACTGAAAACCAAGGAAAAGTGCAATGATGGGGAACAATAATTATGATTACAGACAGTACAAAGTTAACAGACTCTACGGCATGAGGAAAGTATGCAATTTAGATACTTAAAATAATCAAAGATTTTTATTGTAAATAAATCCAAGCAGAACGTAGTCATAACGGAGACTATAATTTCTATGAAAGCAAGATCATCTTAATTTTCTTGGGGAGAGCAAGGGGAGGAGTAGAGGAGTGATGGGAAGAAAACAGGATAGAGTTCTGAAGTATCTTGGACTGCCCGTATCAAAAGTAAAAATACTAGTCTAAGGAATAACGGGAGGAACGTACATAATTTCACACTTTGGTCTGCCAGCCTGACTGTCAGAATATATGCACTGAAGAAAGCTGGGAAAATGGCCCAAACATTTTGATATATTTAACCTGGCTTAAAAACATGCAATTAGACTTCATATTCATGGTATTTGTTTCCGAAGATCACACACAGAAAATTAAAAAAAAAATGAACAGGGAACAGCTTTCCATGGATGAGACTTCCATATTTATTGTTATTCCATGTGCATAGAAAATGGCAGTGAAGTTTCTTATGAAATAGGCAGGGAATGGGAGAGGTGTAGACATACTGGACTGGACTTTGTGCTTCAAAATTACACTATTCATTTTTAAAAGTTTTTTTTTTTCCTTTTAAAATTTATAATATTTTCTTGGAATTTTTTTTGTGCATGATGTTTCAAATTCCTTTTAAAATGACACACTGCATTACAAATGGATGGCACTTTAAACCAATGTGGCATTTCCATATTTACACCAACGAAAGAAATTTACAAGACGTAATAGCATACAATCTTGACATTTAGTAATAGCAATAAAACAAGGGCATCCATTTTATTTTTTCTGTACAAACTATCAGAACAAGACTTTTATTCACATAAAAAAAAAAAATCAGCTTTAATTTGCTCTGACCTACACACTTTCCAAATTCCTTTTACTCAATTCTCAAACCTTTCATCACATCGCCCACACCCTCACCAGACTACAGGAGCTACAAGTAATTATACCTAACATCTAAACAGAGCAAAAAACCATCCCTTCCAGTTTTTCTTCCTGACAATTCCTCACTCGGGGAAAAAAAAAAAAAAAAAAAAAAAAAATCAAAAAATCTTCCTTGTTCCTTCTTTTATTTCACTTTCACATTTCATAACCAGAACAACAAATGAGGCCATTCCATTTCTTCTCAAGCAAGATGAGAAATACACTGTTTTTTCTCTTTGATGCTACACCCAGGAGTCAGGTGAACCTGGGTACTGTTCTGCTCTATAAGAAGATCGTCTGGTGGAATAAAAGTCTACATAATTTGTGGTTGATTTCAGTCCATATTGTGTTGTGTAATCTGAAGTAGCAGGAAAGTGAACTCGATCATCAAAATACGGGTCTTCATAGCTATGTGGGGACTGCAAGTATAATCTGTATGCATCATAGTTTTTTCTGTTGGTATCTTCTTGACTGTAGTACAATTGCTGATGCTGTCGACAAAATGATAGAAAAATAAGCTTTCAAAATATAATTAACAGAGAAAATACTTATTTCTCAAATTTACACACATTATATAGAACCTTTCCCTAAAAAGTTAAGTGCAGCTCTACCAATGATGATAGTAACATAGGTTTCAAACCTCCATGAAATGTACCTAATTTTTAAATGAAACTAAATGGAGGAAAAACCTGTAAGCCTGCCTGCATGTCTCCTTCTGCATTCACTGGGAGGCTAGTAACCCTCCAAAAGCGGTACTCTTAGAGCATAAGTATAAAGTACAGAACCTGACCATACCTACCAAAAAAAAAAAAAAAAAGTCATGTCAAGTCAGGAAAGTGGTCTCAGGTCCCACCATAAGAAGAACACGCTAAAATATGTGACTATAAAAAGAAAACACAAAGGTAACAGAAGTACATAAGCAATTGTCAGTTTAAGTACACTAATGCCCAATAACAATTAACTATACTATAGATACACTGTAAAAAAGCACTCTAATACTGTTAAGTATACTCAAACTCCCTTAAGTTCTATTAAACACTATATGCTGAGTCTTGCTATCAGTGTCCTTTCAGAATAAAATTTTGGAGTCACCTGTAGTCGTCTGTTTTGTTCTCTTGCTGGTGAGGAATAGGAACTGATGTAAATTGGTGAAGGTTTGCTGGAACCTGTGAGAAAATAGTTTATAGCAAAAACTTCAGCCTTTATTCTTTCATCTATAAGTCTATTTGCTTCTGTTTTACCTAGAAGAAATTATGTAGCACCCAAACAATTAAGTCTGCAGATTTTAGTATCTACTAATAATATAACAACACAATACAGGCAAATTTTGTCCCTCAGCAGTAGTTAAATTGAAACCAAGACGCTTTTTTCTGTTGCTGTTTTTTGTTTTACAGACTAACAACCTTTAAACCAAGGAATTTCCTTCTCTTTATTCACTGTCATCTCTATTGTTTTGTGACTTGTGTCAAATAGTAAGAAGGAAAAGGGAGATCAGAGAAAAGAAAAAAATCTTGGTATAATTTAATATAATAATATGATATTATTATAGTATACAATCGCACATTATTATTTATAACATAACATCATAATAATATATAATGTGCATAATAAAACAATTTTCTGTACTAGGATTTTAAATAAAAATTCCAAACACCTCTCACCTCCCAATATATAAACAGATCTCTTATTCTGGTAATGTGTGCAATTTTAAAGAAAATAGCAGAGACAGATGAAAAACCTGCTCTGTTCCACATGTGATGAATATAACGAATAGAAGTGGAAAACAACATTAAGTAGTAACAAGCCTGCTAATGCAACTGTCCATATGATGATTGTATAAACTCCTCATATAAGGAATATTTACGTATTCCAGTTAAAGTTCACCTAACTGGTATCTTACCGGTATAGATGTCTTTCTGTGTAATGACATCGCCTTGGTTATTATAATACTGCATAGAAGGTTGTGTTCTATCATACTCAGAGCGGGGTTCTCTAATTCCTAATAAAGCCGGTGATGAGGACGTGCTGCCAACTGATGAAAAAAGAAAGATTATCAGTATATACAACAAAAGCCTTTCCCATACCTAACCTCTTTACTCTCTCCTCATCCCTTCCTTCCTCAAGGATTAACAAATGAGAGAGATGTGGGTAGTGGACAAAACCAGTACACAGTTTTTTCTGGATGAAGAACCCCACTGACAGAAGCCAACAACATACCATGAGATTATAATTTTATACTTTAATGGTGACTCACTGCTCTATAATGCTTACAAGTGAAATAAGAGAACTCACCCATTTCAGTTTGCATATGACATAATTTGTTTGCATTTAGAAGATGATACTTCTGCTAGTGTTCATGATTTTATGTGAAGTTATACTTAAATAGCATCTTTAAGTCCATCCTACCACTTGGGATAGGACAGAAAAATTTAGTCTGCCTGGCTGAAGTGATCCATGTACACACATATATTACTGTCCGTTGATTAGCATGCAGGAGTGTATCTTGGACATTTTGTGCTCCAGTTGGCTGACAGTTGTAAGATCATAACAATGGATTGCTTGCTTTATATTCTTACAGTGAACAGCTGAATCTCTACTGTAGTTGTAAAAGTTTGTTCTGCTAAATCTTCCCTGTTTTACAGACCACTCAGGTTTTGTTGGCTTAGAGGGACTCCAGTAACACAGGAGAAAAATACTTAAAAAAATAATTTCTAGAAATTCTGCTTCAAAATATTAATCAATGATATCTTCTTCCATTAGCTGTGTCCATTACATCATATCTCACAATTTTGTGTTTTTATGGACAGTTTAATTACTGATACTATCCTGGCATATTCATGGTTAAAAAAGCTAAATTTGGGGTGTCATTAAAACTCTGACACGGGTCAACATAATGTCTGTGTTAATAATTGAGTGACTGAAACCAGAACAACTGTTACATCGGCCAAGTGTAACTGTTCTACCGTGCAGCTACTGTGCATGCTGTAATCAGCAAGGCTGCTACCACGGTACCCTCTGTGGACATGTTCTTTGCACCAAACTTCCACCTTACTAGTTTAAGCTTGTTCATGCTCTGGAACAGAAAAGCAGACACTTCCTATTAGGATTTTTTACTAAGCGTTCTTTGAAGTACAACAGCCTCTGAATATTATGTTAGAGATGCCCATCTTACTTCCTATTTGTAGTTCAAAGAACTGGAGTAACACAGTTGTTCTGCAAGCATATCTTGGGAGAGAAAGTGCCGAGGTAAGAATTGGACAGTAGGTATTGGAATATTCTTTTATGCTTTGGTAGAATCTGGTCAGTTCCCTGAGCCTAAGCCGTATTTGCTTCCTTATCATTGCTTATTTTGAGAGGGTATTTTTGGCTCTGGCAGTAGATACATAGCTTAAACAGTGTGAATTCAAGGTGGTGGTTTGATGCCAGTATGTGCAACTTGGCAACCAGGTGTAAAAGTAAATCTGCTTTCAGTATCATGTGGTTTGCGAGTGACAAAGATACTTGGTCAGGACATTCTTTCGGAATCCCGAAGGGCTGGGAGAAAACCGAACATGGAACACAGTAAGATCGGAGTAACAAAATCCTCTAGAATTGGTAACTGCAGTCTGCTGTTGTATGGCACTAGACAAAGGAATCAGTCCTGTATGGTGGTTATCCTACTGTGGTGGTTGAGAGGAACCCTGGGCATGAAAGATACGCTTTCTTTCCCTTCTTAGGACACTATAGGTATACTTCTTGTAGGAAAAGAAGTCCCTGGCTGAGTCCTTGGTTTTCAAGTCAACCATGTCATGAAGGAATGTGTGAAGGATGTTACTTTTATGTAAAGAAGTAAACAACAGTATTGCAGAAACCGGTCACTTATTTTAGCAGTCATGGTAGATACGATATTTCTCAGTATTAACAGATATCTATTCACATAAAAATAGAAGAGTAAATTGGATAAAATAAAATGCCAAATGAAGACAGTATACAAGGCTTCAAGTAGGTTTTGTATCAGCCCCCTCATGAAGATCTAAATCCTAGCACTGAAGATGTTAAAGGAACAAAGGCGAGCAATAAATGAGGAGTCAGAGAAGTAAGACTTTTGTATTTGTCTTGCTCATCTTAATGGGACATTACATAATTGGGAATGAAAATAGGTTCCTCACTATTGGTCTGTTGCTTTCTATGCTATCAAGTACCCATGTTCTGTGAGGCTACATCTGCAATGCCACATCATACAGCACAGGAGGAGTGGCTTTGTAGAGGGAAATAGTTGGTAACAAAGTCCAGGTGTGTAGTCTGAGGATTTTACTTAGCACCAAGTCTAGCCTGGTCCCCTGAACTGAATGCCCATTAGCAGCTGGAGTATATTAGTGGTCTGGAAGCACACCAGCTGATTTAGTTTCATCCAAAAGGAATACAATTCACACATTCTGAGACTGCAGTTTGATTTGCATTAAGGAGTAAGTGGGGAGACTTCCTTCAAAGTGCTCCTTATCCAAACTGAAATGCTAATATAGACATCCACAAATCCTGTGGAATCTGAAGCCTGCCAACAGTAACAGCTAAGGTAACATTCAGAGTACATGAAGTACTTATGTTTAAATACAGAGAAGAGACAGCATGACCTCTGTGTTTTAGACAGAATTAGGAGTAAACTGAGAGGTTATTTTTACTTAAAAAAATGGAATACCAGGTACCCCCCCCTTCAGTAAATCTTTTCACATTTCTTGACTGACCTGACTGTATGATGGGTGACATCTGTTGATTTGTTGTTGATAAAGAAGGATGTGATTTGAATCTCTCTCGCTCTAGTGTTGATACTGGTGTAATAAAATGACTTTGATTCCATCCATCCTGTGGAGTGGCAAAAAGAAAAAAACATCAAAACAAATAGCTTTTCATTAAGTTAGAGTTTTTGTAGAACTGTTTTCCAGTGTAGGCTAATTTTGTAATTTACCTTCTTATAAATGCTACGGAGATCTCGGTATTGCCATAATGTATTCAGTACCTGGGCAGCTGCCTTGACAACTTTCAGTGACGATCTAAGGAAGCGAAGAATGTTACATTATTAGAAAGCCACTTCATTCCACTTCAAAAGAACAATGTTCCTGAGCTACAAAATAGCCTAAACCTTGATGCTGTGAAGCAAGTCAGGTCATCTCTCCAGGTCTCAATAATGCATGCCTGCATTACCACAGTGTGAACACAGCTGTGTCAGCAGCCTCACCAAAAGGCTGGTGCAGAACCTGATTAAGCATGACAATCATTTCCCTCCCCAGCCTAGGAATTTTCTCTTCCGAGTCACCCACATGAGGAATAAAGGGTTGAAATAGCTACTGTCATTGTCTGCAAGAATTAAAAATCATGAAAAGAAACATGCTATTTAGCACATTTCATAAAAACTGAGACTACATACTTGAAATCATTGTACAAAATTCCTAACTGTAGAAAAAGAATAAACACATAAAAGAGCGCTGGTATTAAAAGTCTCCAGACATCCTCGTAGTGACACTTTGTTCTCAGTTCTGTGTTGCACTACTGAAAAGTTTTATTGGTTGGGAAAACACTTTTCCACTCTCAAGAGCAAGGCTGGGAAAATTGCTCTCGCTATTATTAAAAATAAAATCATGCCATCTTTTTAAGGAGAAATGGTAGTAAGCTGGTAGTGGTACTGAAGTAGTGATTTGACATTAAATGCCACAGCACAACATCTGTGTTACACATGTGCCTTTTTCTGTCACAGTGAAGATTCATCCAAATACAGTTTTTGAAAGAAAAGCCCGAAAAAAATTGCAGTTGATAGTGTTAATCAATGAGTAGACACTCTTAATACATTCACAAGATTTAATATTTATTTAGTGTACCCTGTTGCCTCATAAATATAAGTGCAGATGCAACTTTACACGTTGTCTCCACAGACCAATGAAGTCATATAAAGGATCACTCCATTCACACCTGCAGTTGAAATGAGCCCGTGTCCCTTGAACATACAAAGTATTACAAATTGTGGATACTCAAAATATAGCCTGGTTCCTTTTGAGACAAAGACTTTGTTAAAAACGTGGTATGTTTAATTCACACTGACGCACTTCTCTGAGAAGAGATCCTTTTCTCTCCTTTACCATCTGATCAAACACTGGGAACAGCACACAGGGCTGACTATATAATCACATTTCTGCTATCCATAGAAAGGAGATCTGTGATATCCTGGTTTATACAAGAGTCCCGCTAATATGATTTGCATCAGTCACATTGCTAAGGAGTACAGAGCAGCAATGCTGATCAAAGCCAGATGGGGTCCATGAGGCTGACTCAGTGCTGACCCTGCACGACTCGGGAGCCATTACACGTTCCTGTTCCTTGATGCTCAGCTGCCCAGTTCTGAAAGGTTTTATTACTACTAAATAAACACAATGCCTGATCAAGCCCAGAGCTGAATTCAGCTAACAAAACCCCTAGCACAGGGGTTGGCACAGCCATCCCTGAGTAAGTCTGCAGAGAGCCGGATCTTCTCAATCAACACTTGCTTTGCAATCTTATTCCAGAAAATCCCACTAGCTAGGTAAACTGCTTGGTAGGCCAAGTTTTCCTTACAACCTACAAATGGCTGTGCTAGATATAAGTCATAGCTATTGTGATACATCCTGACAAAGCTGCTAACATCTTCTGACTTTGAAAAGCTCTAAATATTCTATTAATCTTGTAGGTGTTTAAGAGGGGACAATTTTTTTTAAATACCGTTTAACCTGAATGGGCCCCATTAACGTGATTACTGCATGCAACTGTAAAAGCCTCCAAAAGCTTTAGATAGAGAATACACTGCAAGAGAATGGTGCTACTGACTGCTTCTTCCTTCCCAGTATGATTCATTCAGACTTTGTTAGCTACTCAGATCAGGACTGCAAAAGCAGATCCTCTTTTTACGCAAAAAAACATTCCCCACATTCTTGAGCATTTTAAATGGAATAGAGAAACAGTTTAGGTATGAACTTCGTTGCCTACTTGCCTGTCACCTCTTCCTTTCGTTATGTTCACCAGCTTTTCTATTCCTCCGGTATCAGCGAGGGCTTTGGCATTTTCCATGTTTTTACTAGTGACCTCGTGCAAAGCACAGCAGATTGCCGCTACAGTCTCATCAGACAATATGCTTGGACCATTGCCTCCTGGAAGTCGATTAACCAGATCTCGCATAGCATATTTACCTATAAGAACCCATCAACAGAACCAAGTAAAAAAAATACATTTTGGTACTTAAGATTTGAAATTACAGGACTCATTACAAAACTGCATCTGAAAGCAATAAAAAGAAAGACAGGATCAAAACCATGGAAACCTTCCAAGAATTCACATTTTACACAGAATCAAGAGAGACTAGAAATCAATTTTTGAAAATTTTTTTTCCTTTTAGCTTAAAAATGTGAGATGCGTTTTTGCGTTAAACAGGAGCATTTGTAAGCAGGAATTATTTGGAGAAAGCAGAATCATTCAAGGAAAAATGTTACGCTATTTATTATGATTGAAGGAGTAGTGCACATTCCTAGGCTTCATTTAGGGGAGGGTTAAAGAAATCCTTACAGTAACTTGGAATTTTTTTCTTTCAGACATTCTGTTCACCTTATTTGTTACTCGTAAGAGATCAGATCTCAGCTCTTTCAGATTTCAATTACTGACTGTTGCACAGGAATAAACACACTGCAGACAAAGGAAATTAACTAAAGCTAAGGTAATTCCCCTCCCCAGCTTAGGCTGTGCTGTTAATTGAATGATTAATTGATTTTATTGAACACGTTTGTACATAACAGTGAATAATGACTAAGCTTTACACAAAGCCATTAGCTATCTATTTGCATAACGTGCCTAAGGGGAAAAAAAAAATATCCAAAAAGGAATTCTGCAAACAAAAGGAACAACTTTTCAAACACACTGTAAAACTATCACCAACAATGCTGTATACAAGGAGTACCCTGTCACTGCTAATCTTGTAGCAAGCTCATCAACACGTTTGCATATACCAATTTATATTGTTATTTGTTGGAGTCGCCAATCCCTTATTTTCTTCATTTTAGACTATGTAAACCCATTATTCCTGCCCTTACCAACAGCAGTAAAGTTGCATAAATTAGATTACTAGCATGGGGTAATTTATGACTCACTTCACGTCTCAAAATATTTTATACAAAGATTAGTTTCGGAGTATATCTGGAAAGCCAGTAATTCTTTCACAGTTAAGGCTTTGACAGGGAGAGGGAACAGGTGGAGGTGCATTCCTGAACTGAAAAGTTCTGCCAGGAAGGGAAGGGGAAAAAAAAAAAAAAAAAAAAAAATCCTGAAAAGAGAATACCTCCGGAGTATGACCCGTATATATGGCCGGTGCTACAGAACAGAATTTTCTTTTTACTAATTTCTTGTGTATGTAATACCTACACTGCAAGAAAACATGTTCTGAACATCCAAGATGAAGAAAGCTTCAGTAATATATAATAAAAATCTGTTCACCTCCATCTATCTTTTTGAGAATAATGATACTCTTATCTGTATAAATAGTTGTTATATACTTATCCCACTAGTCTACAACACAGAAAATGCTTCTGTAACAAAAATGAAACTTTTGTAGATCATGACACGTGTTAGCAGGGTTCATTTAGGCCACAGCAGTCTGAAGCTAAGGGTGAGGCATGTTCAACACTTGCCATAATAGACTGAGATTCCTGATCAAGGCAGGAAAAATGTTGTTTGGGTTTCTTTTAAATGCTAGATGAGAAAGGCTCAGATGAATGCTTAAAGTATGAAATATTAAAATTGACAAAAGGGAAACTAAGTTTTTCTAGCAAGCACCCTTATTGATTACTTAATTCAGCAAAGACACATATGTACTGCTCTGTATGTGGGTTTTCGTGGAAATATTTTACTAGGAGAAGATTTCTTCCCTCTCTCCCATAAATAATTTACTGATGCACTGGCAGCAGAGCTCTCCTATCCTCTTAGAGTATGTAAGGGACCTTGAAACCCTCCGAGAAGGTTACCGTTTAGCTCCAAGGAAGCAGAGTTGTGTTTTCCATCATATTTTGTGCTGACAGTTTCCTGTCCAGTGTAGTTTAGCTGAGGTGACTTCCATCCATTGTAAAGAGATTGCCATGCAAGATGGCTAAAGGCAAACTAAAATGTCAGTATTACTCTGAAAAGCTACTGTTGTCAAAAAGATTAATTTCTGTGACACAACTGACATGATATAGTAAAAGCAAGTATGCTACTTCTATTGGTAGAATCTCATCCTAGTATTTTTTCAATACAAGGTCTGACATGTTGGTAATCGTGCTTTCTTCGGTACAGTTCTGTACTTACCAATAAGCTCCTTATTACGAACATCTAATGCCATATTCCTTAAGGCAGTTGCCACAGATGAAACAACTCTGTCATTATCCATTCTCAGCAGCTCCACAAGGATTGGTAGTCCTTTTTCTTTTCTTACAGCAGCTCGAATGTATGCTGCGAACTATAATAAAACTCCAGTTACTCACAAATCTACTACAACATTCTGATTGAAGTAAGAATTACAATCTAGTAAAAGATTAAGTATGTTAGAGGGCATTTTCCAAAGAAAAGAGGACATGTTAAATGTGTATCTTTTCTACTGTTATAAAGGGTTGGCTCTTTGTTGTTTTTCACTCATTCCTCTTACAAAGCAATGTTTAAAAAAGGTGGTCTAACAGACAAAATATCTTAATAGATGACAAATCAGTTGAAAAGGGAACAATTTTGGGTTGTTTTGTTTTGTTTTTTTAAAGACCAATTTTATAATGGTCATAAAATGAAAAAATCTTAGCTGTTTTTCTACAAGCAAAGGAAGCAATTAATGTTTTTTTTTAAATCTCCCCGTAACAAATACATAACATTAAGTGTTCTCATGTGGTGCTTTTTGTAACATATTGTATGCAAGGGCCACAAGCAAGAATGTATGGAAATAAATAATACAAATAATAAAGCAAATACAAACAATTTATTTATGCTGGTCTTACTTTGACAGTACCTTCCCACCAGAACTCACAGCTAGAAGATGCTAGAAGATTATTTTGACCTATTATTCACAGGAAGAAAGCTTTTTCTGTTTATTTAAAATAAATGGTACCAATTTCAAGGCCAGTTTCCATGCTGCTCTTCCTGTCTACCATCTTTGTCGTTGCTTTTCACTGTGGAAATAACATTACTGCAGCACATAAACACTAATGATACACACTAGAGAGAAACGCTCAGATGCATACGAGAAAGTTACATGTTCCTTCTGAACACATTCCAGTATCTTATTAAAAAAAAAAAACCAGCTAAAATACAACGATAGGAGGAAGAGTAGGAGTTCACATACCTTCCAGTTGCCTGCAGAAAGATTCTGGAGAGATCCTGCAGAGCCCTCTAGAGTAGCTGGATTGGAGCTTTCTGCTAGAAGCGTTAGGTATGGCTTTACCACAGATGGGTGCCATAGCATTTCCACCCCTTTAGGAGACTTGGAAAATCCTGGTATAGGGCCAACTCCATCCCACTGAGAAATGAACACGTATTTGTAACTACAGGAAACCTGTATATTTTCATTCAACATACGATAGTTCTTCTTCAAGCTATGTACTCCCCCCCATCATTAGCTAAACTACAGTTGATATATTTGTAATACAAGGAAAACAGCAAACCTGATCCTCCTGTGAAGTTTTTTTTTTCTTCTTCTTTTTTTTCCCCCAGCAACTTGGCTCTGCATCTTTGCTAGGTGATTCTTTTCCTAACAAGTCATCCAATTCGTTGATTCCTAGCAGACGTGCCTGAGGTACCTCCAGTTCCAAACGGTAAGAAAGGTTTCTCAAGGTACACACACAGTTTTCCACTGTCTGAAGCCAAACCAGAAAGATGTCATGTAATTAGTTACTTTCTTACATAGTGGTAAAGCAAACCAAACAAATGAAGCAGAGGTGAAAAGGCATTTGGAGCACAAGCACTAAATTCTAATTCTTACATAGCGGTGAAGCAAACCAAACAAATGAAGCAGAGGCAAAAAGGCATTTGGAGCACAAGCACTAAATTCTAATTCTGGGCCTTGGGCATTGCTTTGTCTGTTTCTCTGGGAAAACTGCAATCTCTTTCCTGACAGCCTCAAATATGAAAATATTTATAACAGTAATCTCTACTATAGTGGCTTATTTTTTAGTATTCTGAAAATGAAAAGCCCAAGAGCTTACTATTATTTTATTAAAGAATGAATACTTCAACACTGATGAAAATGAAAAGCACAGAACAAGTTACACTATTATGCAACAGAACTTGATTGTGCATCAGTTAACTGGGGTTGGGAGAGAAGACCAGTTGAGCTAAGCACATGACAGTGCTAAATTGTACTATATAAACCCCAAAGGATCCTATCAGACATACAGTTTAGCACTAAAAATCACTTAAGATGAAATGTGCGCGCACCTTGCTGTCATAATCTGATGTGTTCACACATGTGTGGATCACGTATAGCAGTGAATCAACCAGCCCTTCACAAGACCTCATCTGCTTCCGGGCTTCTTCACCTGCAGAGCTTAAATTCCTAAAGGGTTGAAATGATAAAGGAACACAGTGTATTCACAAACAGACATACATACAATCATTTTATAGATAGTTTGCAGAAGTTTTTTATACAGCTGATTGATAATTGAGAACTTAGAAGGAAACACGCCATTTTGTGCAGCAACCCACCCCCAATTCTTATAAAAGATAAATATGATTCAGAACTGCAATTTCAAGATAGCATCGACTCATTGACAAAAACAACCATAAATAGAACCCCTTTCCTGCAGACTTTTCCATTCCAAACCCTCTCTGTTGTACAAGCCCAAATCTATGGTTTGTATGTGCTGTACAATAGGTTGCTGAGCTTGTCTGTGTTAGAAATACCCTTTGTTGCCTCTTTTTTAAATTGGATCCATTCGGTGATCTGTTCTGTGGTGCAGCCTCATTAACATTTGTAGTAGTGCTACATAGACAGAAGTATAAATGTGTAAATTAGGGTGTAGGGAAAAAGGAAAAGGCTGCACTGTGCTTTAGAATAAGCAGCGAAGGGTGTAGACAAATATTTGCCTTCAAGGTCACCATACTGCAAAAATTGAAGCTTATACTGTGACTGGATGCACACTGAAAACAGTACTGCTGCTAAAGAAACGCCACCGTGCCTGTCCATAGAGGTGCTTTTTCTCTAGACATCACGTTCGCACTACCACGCCAGCACAACCCTATGTTCAAAAGCAGTGTAAAACTCGTCATCTTGAAAAACAACCCAATGAACAACAACAAAAAAATAGTTTATGAAAGTATTCTGAGGTTTAGTAGGGTTACCAGCAAATAAAAAGCAATTCCAGTTCTGTTTAAACACAATGGCCTTAACTCTGCTGTTTAATGGAACACAATTTGGAATCTAATAAATTATAAACAAACCTACAAATGAACAGCAATAGCTCATATACTACCCCTGGCCCTTGAATTCTCTTTTCAGATATTTTAGTTTTGCCTTTTATTATTCTGAATACTTTTTTTTTCTTCTTACTGCTGTTTGAGAAATCCACAAAGGGAATAGTCAAACACTTCTTTACTGATATGTATGCATATACAAACGTAATTATTTAAATGTATACAACAATAAAGAATCACCAAATGCACAATTTTTTTCCTAAATAAAATTCATAAGCCCTACACACAATACAGAAATTGCAGTAATTAATAAGGGAAAAGTGCAATGATCATAATTTATAAAAAAACCAACCAAAATTTAACCATTATCCATCATAGTTAGCATATCTTAGTGACTAACTTTGTACTTTTCATATTTTTCTAATATGGGGGAAAAAAAAACCCAACCAAATGCAAAAGCTGCCTAAATGATAGAACTATATGTAATTTATAGAATGCAACAACTCTTTTGTCTTAAAAATTACAGTATAAAAAGGACCTGTTGGATAACACAATTACTCTGAAAAGGGAGTCTTCTAGAACAGCAAATTACCTCAGGCATCCTGTAGTATTGCGTAGAACTAGGGAAGTCTGAAATTTAATTTTATGATCATCATCAAAGGAAGAACTGTTCCATCCAGAATGTGGCACTATCACAGTGTTTGTTAGTGTTGACAGAGCATCTCTAATGATTGTCATCTTTACTGCATCGCATGAAGACAAGTTCCAGAGAACTCCTTAAGAAAAGATTTCCATTGCAGTAAAGTCAGAAAAGACTTGGCAAACAAATATAAAGCAACATTAACAACTGAAAAGACATCACTTTAAACAGGAGAAAGATAATTTACCTATGCAAAAGCAGAAGAAATATAATTAATCTGCAATGTAACTTTAATAGTATTCCAACATTATTGGTCAATAAGTGGTCAAAGCTGTCATTAAAAGATTCACTTTACAGACTGAAATAAATATTTCTAAACTTCAGATTATAATGTATTCAGCAGCCTTCACTCAGCTGTCTGGCTGCTGCGTAAGCTCTTTGATGGAAGAGATGGAATGCGAGGTGATAATCAGAATAACCCTAGTAGATCAGCAGGTAGGTCTCCCACAATACTGAGAAGGAAAACACGCATATCAGTGAGTAAATATTCCTTTTTTCTTAAGGAAAAATACTCAGCAAAAACACACACTGACTGACAGGAGATGTTCCCTTCTTTCCTGAGGTACAGCTCATTCTGCTACCCGAGAGGAGAGGGGGAAGTCCCCACTGCACTACAGGAGTCTAGAGGAATATTCTCTACAAGCACACAAACTCATCTCGTTCACAAAACACCCTTCCATCTTTCTGAAACCTGTGTGCCTCGAGCTCACTGTATGTCTCTAATGCTAGTATCTTTCTTAGATATCTAAAGATCAACCCCATATTGACTACCTGTAATGGGAAGAAAAATCTGTCTTTTTTTGTAGTATGCCAAACAACATGCTACATCAGTGCAAGCTGCTATAAACATGCCACAGCAGACACTTCTGTTCCTGAAAAGGTCACTAATGGATTTGCCAGATTAATTCAGCACAAAACTTCATATAAAACAAAAAATGAAAGTAATTTAGTCATTTACTATTAACTAGAGTTTTATTGATGCCTATCATCTATATGCACCTTTGGAGGTGTGCACGCACAGTCACTGCAGCTGGAATGGGGTACCAGTGACACAACTTCCCAAGTGTGCCCGGCAGGACTGGCACCCTACACTACTAGTTGGTTCCTCTCCCAGAGGAGAATTCCAGTGCAGAAGGAAAGGTGTGAATATTTACACAAACAGAAAAAATATCTCTGAAGAAAGCAGCTGCTGGTAACCTCCTTCCAGTAACTGTTCATATGGACATTACAGCTATGGTTGACCATCAGCAGTAAGCTCCTGACTTATGTGGTCAGGTTAGGTCAGGTACATACTTGTACCCACTGTCTGGTTACTTTTTAAATCACCTGCTATTTCACAGAAATATTACTTCTGTGAAAATTATACATTTCCTTCCAATAGTTTGACATAGAACAAAACAATAAATTAATTTGTAAACAGCAAAAAGCAGACTATCTCATTCACAGTCTGATAATCCTAAGGAACTAAAGAGTAAAAATCTACAACAATGGATACTTCACATGTTAAAGCGTTCAGGGATTCTTGATACTTTTAAAACAGAGACTCATTTTAGAGCCACGTTAAAAGTATTATTTATGACTTTTAACTCCAGCTCCTGTACAGCAAGACTTCCAGTAACAAAAGAGAATTGATTACAAACTGGGAAATAAATAAAATAATTTAAAAAAAAGTACTCTTTAAAGCTGTTGTGTAGGGTTTTTTCATAAAAATTTTGAGTGATTCTCAAAAATTGTTTATGGCTTCACCAAACTTTGTATTGCGTTACACTTACACACTCAAAATAAGCTGAAGTTTACTTATTCTTCACGTTTAACAGTTTGATTACATAAAGCAAACTATTTCAAATACATATCCAATTTCCTACCATAAATCTCTTCTGTGACTGTATGCTCTCACTAAAGAAAAGTACTTCATGGGTAACTAGCAGTGAGAAATCTAAATGCTTCACTGGCCTATCGCTTTAAGTTTTTGAAACAGTATTTCATGCAATTTGTAATGCAAACTAGAAATTAGAGCTCACCTAAACGTCCTCCCCACCCCCTAAACATTTGTTGTTGAAGAAGTTATTGAAGAGAAAATCCTATTTTGAGTCTCAGACTACTATTGGTTATCTAACACATACAGGAAGATACCATGCTTGATTCTATGTGACCTAGCTTTGAAAATATTACTGTATGGTTATTCACATAGAGGTAAATCTCTCAGCCTTGCTAAGTATGACTGCCTCTAAATATTTACTGGCTAACCTATAGCTTGTGAAAAAGCTGGGGCAGCTGGGTGCTGTTTGAAATGCCAAGGCAACAAAAGATGATATACTACATACCCAGGCATTGTTGGACCAATGCAGTTAGCCGCAGCAGCACTCACTAGACCCATAAGGGTCATGGCATACACCACCCTAACCTTACCTTCAGAGGAACACTGTAACTCAGATGCTTGCTAAGGAATTGGAAGAGAATAGCCAGCAGCATCTTTTTTTCATATGTGGGCACAATAGCACGGAACTGAAAAGACCAGCTAGAGGACCTCCCTAAACTCGATCCCTCCAAGAAGTCTGTTAAACTTCTGCAAATATTAACTTGTCCATGAGGATTAGCCTGGGAGTGTTCGAAGAGCAAATCACTGGAGTTCCACTGAGCAACTATGTCAAAACTTGCCCAGAAGCTGGACTCTCAAGGACGTAGCTTGATTAAATGATGAATGATTTATTACCTGTGTTCATTATGTGAAGGCAAAAGCTCTCACCGGGACACTCTGTTTCTTAATTTGGGAGAAGCTTTCAGCTATTTATTTTACAAAGTAGAACTGCATATTACAGAGCCCTTTAGTCTTCATGTTAAAAATGAGAATACAATCTGATTATTTGTAGAGTGCTTATTTTAAGATAATTGGGACCAAATTTAGTGCTTATTAGAAATAAACCCTAAAGGCAAAGGCAGTTATAATTTGGGAAGTTTCCATTCAAAGATAAGGAAAATTGTGGAAGGAGCTGGTACAATGCTGTAGTAAGGTAAGGTCTAAGAGACTTCTGGGATTACAGTATAATTTTGTATGTCATTTAAATAACAGTGCCTTTTTATTCCACATTGTTGTGGAGGTACACTTAACAACAAGTATTTAACTGTTAGAGATTCACTTGCCAAAGTCCAAAGAGACAGTTTGAAACTATAGGTAGAGGATGAATTTCCAAAAAATTATTTTTCAACAGCTACTAGCTGCAACTTCCATCATTCTGGAAGACTGGTGAACATCCCATTCACAAACAACTCTGTGTAGCAAGGGGAGTGCTAAGTCCATTTACCTACCTAAGCAAATCTCTATTGTCCCTAGCATCTCTGGGTTTGGAAGGAGAGGAACTGCTTGCTACTCACGTTACGCTTTAGTTTGTGTGTAACTCAACTGATTGCTTCAGCTGGCCTCAAGTTTCTTGCTTAGTCTGTGAACATACTATAAAATACAGCAGAAAAAATCACAAACCACTATTAGTGCTTGACATTGCCTAAAGGTGAGGAAAACCTGAGAAGGCTAAAGTTCAAAAGATATCAGCATTATCAAGCATGGGTAATTCTTAATGGAGGAAGGAAATCAGCAGTAACAGCACTGGGGAGGCGGGGGGGGAGGGGAGGGAGAAATCGGTAAGCTTTGCAGGAGAGTTTAAAATGCCACATGAAAAAGCTTCTGTAGGTCTTTTTGTTTTCTTTTTTTGATCAGGGATTGCCTGCCCTATTTTTGCCTGAAATTCTGATGCTTACAGCTCTCAGAGATGACCATGCTAAAATAACATTTCTGTGAACGTTGTCCAAAATAATCCTAGTCAGGAAATTAAAATAAGTAGCATGATAAAGTTGAGAGCCTTATCTACATGAAAATTTGCAGTTCCTATTGTTGACAAAACTGCTTTGGTGTTAGCAGTGGTTGGCCATTTTTGTCATAAAATTTATTTTAGACAAGACAGAGAATTTACCTTGACGTTTGTATCTAGAGTGACAAGTAACGCAAATCTTTAACAAACACAAATACCCATCTCCAAAGTTTTAGCCAGTCATTTAAATTTATTAGATCATAAGAATAAAAATGAAAACAACATTTAAGGAATATGTCTGCCTTGTCAAAAATGAAGAAGCTTTCCAGGTCATATTTAATATTACCTAGTATAGAAAAAACATAGATGTCTGGCTCTTGAATGAAATATTCTAGCATAAGTATTAAAAAATAATGAAAACATGTAAACCTGATTTAACTGTAGATAAAATGCTTGTACATACATCTCAGCTATTTAAAAGATATAATACAATAACAAGCACTCATATCAAGCTCTGTAAACTACTTTGATGAGCCAGAATATGTTTTCCTCTAAAGAGGCTGAATGGGAGCGAAAAAAGTTCAAGATCATGTGGGAAGATGAAAGCAGAATAAAAATGCTCAACAGGTTATTCAGAGGTACATTTTAAGTTTAAAGACGTAGATATACATCTTCTATAAGTTCAGGTCCCAACTAAGTCAATATAAAAATCCTAGTAGCTTTAATAAAAGAATCTTGATGGAAAGCGTATAGGTTTATGCACTAGATCTTAAAATTAGCAAAATTTGGGTACTATACATTGGAGTACTGACAGAGTCAGATGAGTCCTTTAAGTTACACTGAAGGTATTTTAGAGTCCCCTCATCTTTTTCCTATCCTGTCCTGAAACAATTTTTTAGAATTGATGTAACATCACAAATCAGGGTGTTAGACAAAGGTAAAACATGGGCGTGGTCCTGGGCCATCTGCTCTACGTGACCCTGCTCATGCAGGGCGGTGGACAAGATGACCTCCAGAGGTCCCTTGCAACCTCAACTATTCTGTGATTCTGTGAAAACAAGGAGCCCAAAGTCCTGCATAAGAGGACTCTCAAAGAAGAAACAATTAAAACAGTCAAAAATACTGAATTATACACCCTCCCTAAAGCAGATCAGAGACATTTGTCTTTGACCCAGTCTGTCAACTTCCTTGGCATAACAATACCTGCTGACAGCAGATCTAGCGATTGGTATTTACAGGGCTTTGAAGTTGTTCTGGACCTCGGATAAATAAATAGAAGATGCAACAAGGGACAGGACCAGCTAGTAGCAGCTGATAAAAGTATGTGGAAGTAACAATAACCTTGTAAATGGGAGGCAACAACAAACCATAACCCTCCAAACACAATACCATGAATGAAGTTGAGGACTACTGATACAAGGACAAGGTATTTGAGGTTTGCCTTACGGATGCAGAACAGAGTTCTGTTTTAACACCATCAACTTCACAATAGATCTCATGTTTGAAGTTAATGGGTTCAGATAGGGTGAGGAAAGCCAAGGTACTCTATTCTCTAAAAATGGTGGCAACTAGAAATAGTACTGGTAGGTATTTTGAGGATGTTTTCCACATAGATTTGGGACATACATTAACACTTGCAAGTGAAAAAAAAGAAAAGCCTTGTCCATAAACTTCTGTTTCTCTAGACTGAAACCCCTACTACTTAGAAAATACAGAAGAAATCTTAAATAATTTAGATCCCATCCTTGAACTGACAAGCCTTGGTTAAAGCCAAATGATCTTGACTATCTAACAAACTCTGTTCCAGCAAAAAAAATTTAGAAAATAGAATCATCTGAAAGACTTTTCTGAGGAACTGTCTATAGAAGTGAGTGCTTAAAAGGAGCAGAGATGAACCTAACTGAAGAAACACATGTACATAATAGTGCAGCAGTGGGAGTTTGGTTTAACAGTTTTCTCCTGAAAATTTGAAAGAATCAGCTTTTTGTTCTAAAGGTCCTGGGTCTTTGGCTCTAAGATGCTGGTCAAACAGTTCCAGTACACCTTTAATAATAGAAATTGATTTTAATTGATGATGTTCCCTCCTCACATAGAAGACACTTTAAAAGTACTTGAAATTTCTACAAACTGTAACAGAGCAGAAACAGAGAGATAAATCTAAACTGCTAAGTTTCAGTGGTTGAGGTTTTTGGGGGTTGTTTTCTGTTTGTTTTGTTTTTCTCTTTTTTTTTTTTCTTCTTCCCCTAGGGATTCAAAAAATATTTCGAGAATAATGGAGAAAAGGATTCTTCCCAAGAAGGCAATTACTATTAAAAGGAAAAAGGACAAGACCCTGAAGTAATACAGTTCTCTTTTCAGTCTTCATGTTTTTGTGTCACTTCACTCGGAACATATCTGGAGGTTCAAAGGTCTGTGATGAGGAAATGTCTGCCAGTTAGGTCCAGAGATCAAACTCCGCATGCCAGCTATGGTACTACCTGTAACACCAGGGAGTGGTGGACACTAAACAGCTGATCTAGCTGTATGTAGAGAAGACAACTTGGGTGAACTTCTGTGAGGATGGTTGTCGGTCAGTGGGTGGTAAGCAATTGCATTGTGCATCACTTGCTTTGTCTATTCTTTTATTATTACTGTTATTATTACTATTTTATTTTATTTAAATTATTAAATAGTTCTTATCTCAACCCACAAGTTTTCTCACTTCTACTCTTCCAATTCTCTCCCCCATCCCACCAGGGAGCGGGGAGAGTGAGTTAGCAGCTGTGTGGTGCTCAGTTGTCAGCTGAGGTTAAACCATGACACATATGCTTGAATTAACTCACACAATGTACAAAAAAAAAGACCTCAAGGATCAAATTTTTGTCCTGGAAATGTGATCCAGACAAGGTGATATGAAGTAGAATGAAAAAAAATCCAGAACTGGAACATCTAGTGAAAACAGGTAGTTTGGAATCTATAAAGACAAAACAATGTTATTGCATTTAGTGATTGCAGTTGTTTTTAATCAAATACTACTGCATGTAGATAGGTCATAGAAATACTGAAAAATCAATTGAATTTTCATAATTTTCCACAGGGTACTTTCAACTGGGGAGAAATTATTTATGAAGAACTCTTTTTTCAACACACTAAATGGTAAAGGTCTGATTCTATATGCTGCTTGCTGCACATAATGCTCTGGGGTGGTAAGGATGCAAGCAAACTATGTGTAGGCAGATGGATCTGTGATTATACACAAGACTACTACACTGGGCTCAACAGACTATTACTGGAACCCATGACCTGACCAACAGCTGTGAAATGCCTCACTTGGTGCTGTAATGTATGGAAGATAGTGTGCTACTTTAGATCTGCAAGGGTCAAGATTTGTCCTATAATCAATTGTAGTAACAGAAGGAAAAAAGAACAGCTCTGTGTTCTTATAGCACTTATCTACTGTAATCTGAGCTTGGAAAGGCTGTGTGTCCAAAGCTATTGTTCTTTGTAAATCTCAGCAATCTGTTAATTTCTATTCCAGTGCAAATCAAATCAACACTAGCATTTGCTTTTCTACTGTGTTGACATAAAGAAATCTATGTGTATGAATTATATCTTATATTAGTGTTGAAACACGTTGGTGTCATATACCTTGCAAGAAAAATATATGGACATTTTCTTTTGATACCTTTAGCATTCCTTCTGCTAGTCCTATTCTAAAAACAGTATCTTTAGGCAAACAATTGAAAAGAATCATCACTTTAGACAATTTGATGTCTTCTCAATTGCAATTATAAATCCTAAATAAAAGGTTATGTGATTACCTAGTACAAATTCATTAAATCTCGTAAAGGTTCAATGTATGTTTTTCAGTAATGAGTTTAAGACATCTCAGATGTGCAATTAATAATGCTACTCTGACAGCAGGCATCAAGAAAGACTGAAGTTGAGACCCAAAATATCCTCACATTAAAACCCCCAAAATATAGCAATCCAGATTTATCAGCTTGTAAGGAAACAAATATAAGTTTCTATCTAAACTTTCCAAATACCACGGACAGGCGTAGTGCTTTCATTTACTTTACAAATGGCAGCATCCGCTGAAAACTAACAGCAAAGTATATAACATACAGTAGAAACTAATAGTTAAGTAGATCATAGCTCATCTTACTGAAACACAGAAGTATGAAACTAATGTATATGAAATTTCATTGGCCTTTTTCTACCATTACATGGTAAGGCGTATGGAATACAGAAAATAGTGCAATAGCAGTACATCACATGTAAGTATTTTATTAATTAATATAAAACTTAATAGTTTGTTAACTAGAATTTCTCAGATTTACAACAGTTTTGTTGTCACAGACTGTAAGCACCTCATGAAATACAAGGTTTTATTTTTATTGATTTTTAAAGGTCAATGCCTATCACAGTAATGCTGCTTGAAGTCTTTGGGCCCTGGTTCAAGCAAACCAGTAGATTCCACTTTACAGCAACATACAAAAACATCAAATCTAACTGCATCAAATGCCAGCTACTTCACTTACAGATCATCATTTTTCTCCATAATAAAGAATTTTCTATCCACTTCTGGACAAATTTGGACAAAATTGGTTAGCTTCTGCAACAGCAAAAATTAAGCAGGCAAGATAAATAATTCTGTTTAGATCTTTTGCCACTTTACTAATAGTTGCTGGAGTTACTAGAAGAGCTGTAATCTGTAAGCAGAACTTTGGTTTCATCTTTCTCACTGCTCATCAAAAGTAAGTCAGGACCAAATGAGTTTGTTGATCCTTAGCAGCTCCTCATGGATGACAGGTCAGCAATGTTCCTCAACTGAGAGAAGAAGTTGCGTGGGAAATATCCCCTAACATCTCCCTGTCTCTAACATTTTCTCCTCAGGGAAAAATATTAAGACAATTGTGTATTGACTGTTCTGATGTATAAAATTTTTTATATTTATTCATAATCCTTCTGGACTTGGATCTACGGCAATATTTTAAGGTGGCAAATCTGTCTCTTCCAATAGATAGCAGTGAAGTGTGAGGATAATTAAAAACCACCTTCTCTCTGATTCTGTAGCTTTTAGTGTTGTAAGGGTTTTCTTTTGTTGCTTTGTTTCTACTGGTTACAGGTTTGGTGTTGAATTGGTTACATTACTGATGTAACTCAAGCAACTGTAATAGGATTGTAAAAAAATTGCTCTGTCCAGAAAATCCCTTATGTGGTAACACTTCAAAGCTTCATTTTGCTACCTAATTCAGAGAATGAATGAAACGTATATGGTAAGCCAGCAATTTCATTAGGACTACAGGACATCAATGCATAATGATGTCTGTGTCTCCAGTCAACAGCTTTAGCTGTTTAAAATCAAGCTTAAGTCATGGGTTAAAAAAACCCAACACACACACACACACACACACACACACACACACACACACACACACACACACACACACACACACACACACACACACACACACACACACACACACACACACCCCCCCCCAAAACCCTGCAGAGATAGAATTTCTGGATGGGAAAGACAGAAGTAGGATTTGCTCATTCCTTGCTGAATGGCTTTGTACTCTGGGGTGTTGCGGGGGATAAACTATTCATGGAACCCTGGCATTACCAGAGGCAAAGAACTTCGTTTCTCCTCTGTATCCAGCTGCGTTTTTTCATGCTCTATTTTGGTTTTGAATCTTGGCATTTTAACCCAGATTTTTAAGACCCTAGACGAATTTACGGCAATGAATTCCACTGCCACTGCTCACATCAGTTAGTGTTAACCAAATGGGTAGCAGGTTTATTAAGAGTTCTTCAGCAGCTGCACCAGCTTGGAGGTCCACTGCTGAACATGGATGATCATATGCTACCTCTGCAGGTTTTACACAGTTGATCACAAAGTACTTTGGATTGTATACAGAGTAGAATTGAGGTAAATATTATAGTAACATGAAAGTTGTGAAAGGAAACTATACCCATTTCAGAGAGTGCTTAGTTTGCAAAATTGTGTGGGACTTGCAGCTATTTCTGTACCTTCTCAAAAGTTACCTCAGGTTGCCCAGAAATGCAGAACTCCGGGTCCCTTTTCCAAAAACACACAAGCAACAATGCACAGTGTCAACTGCTGCAAGAATGCAGTCTCTCACAAAGATGACACTGTGTATTCAAAAGATCGTGCTGCTGGACAGAGAACAGCATTTCTCAGCTGAACTGGCTGAGATAGTACTAATTTGAAGAAATAAACTACGAAGAATTGCCAGGACCATCAACAACAACCTCTTTCCCCTTTACCACACAGCTAAGCTAGTGATTAATTGTTGCTGGAATTTGTGTTCATTCTTCCTGCCTTTCAGCTATAAAATCATACTGCTCCCCCAAGTTCAGCACTGTCACTTGCTTGACATTTCAGGGAGGAATCCTGACAGAAAACTAACCATTCAAAAGAGTAGATGAGAGGTCTATCTCTGGAGAGGGCACGGTTTGTGGCTCATCTCTGCTGCTGAAGATCTGATGAAAATCAAGAAACTACTCTAAGGTAGGCATCTGACTCGCTTTCTCTGGAAAACTTGCAGTAGTGGAGTACACCAATGTTTCTTACATTTTAACATATTAAAGGGCTGTTTCTGAGGGTCTCTTGAAAGTAGACTCAATTGTTAGAAACTGCACTTGGGTTCAAGAACATGCATATTTTGATTTCTACTTCATATACGTTTTTCTGCCGTATAAGCCTTCCAAGACATGAGATCCTGAAATTCACAGATTGATTCCAGGCTGTGCTGACTGCAATGTAAAAACATAGCCAGACATCCTTCACATCACTTACTAGGGAATGGAGCTCTTGTACACAGTCAGGAAGGCTCCAACAATATTTCTGCTGCCTAGTGCTGAAGCTGCGCTGGAATGTGAAAAACAGTAGCCTCCAGAAAGCACTGGTGCTGAAATCTAATGAAATGTGTTGCAGTTACCAAAAAAAAGAGTAGTTTCCCTTCTAAGGGCTCTTTGACTGCAGAGCATAGGACAGCAAGACTACTATGGGTCAGCGGCAATGGACGCTGCATGCAGCTGGAGTAAGCTCAGTGAAGAGTTATCCTCTTCCAATGCATTCCAAAGTCCAATTTTTAAAGACTTTTTTAAAAAAAAGAAGTATTAGTTCATTTTCATATAATGATTATGAAAAGTGATTTAGCACGTTTTATTTTCTGGATAATCTATAGTCATTAAAAAGATTACTTGCTTCCCTCTTAAAACATGCTTGTAGTTTTGCAATTACACCTTCTGTATTTTTTAATGTAACTTTCTATTCAGTTTCCACTTCTTTATCTCTCTGCATTTCAATCTTGTCGTTTCGGTTACTGTTAATTAAATATAGACCCCAGTATTCCTACTGTATTCTAACTCCTCTAAAACATGTTTGTGCAATTAAACCCTCCCCCAGTATGCTAGCTTTTCAAACTTATCATAGATAATCTTTAGGGCATGTTCCCAAATAATTTCTCAGGTTAAAAGATTGCTTTTGACTAAATAATTCCTCTCAAATTTTATATAAATGAATTCATGTGAAAAATATCTATACAGATTGCAAGAAGTCTGTTATTCTAATTTCACTTATCTGGGATAATAAAGTTTTCATCTATCTAATCTAACTGCATATCAAGGTAAACTGGATGAATTTCACTTGCAATGACACCAGCTGTTATCTTTCAAAGGCAATTGATACTGCTAATAATGAAAGTATAATTCATTTAGTAAGGAAGAAAGACCATCTTCAGGAAAAAGAAAAGCATTGTACTTCAGTAAAAAATGTTACACTAGAAAATCCATTTTGTATGAAGAATTATGAATAAACTACAGCAGTAATGAATAGCGCTAATTTTAAACTAGAAATCAGACATAGAGTGTTTCTAGTGGTGTAGATTGATACTAATTTCTCTGTATTTACATTATCTTAATCTGGGAACATAGTAAACTGGGTGTGGTTTGCTAGTTTTAGTTCTGACATAGGTGGAGATTTTTAATTATTAAACAAATAATCATTGGATCTTTTCCACTTCTTTTCTTTATATTGCTATTTATAGAAAGCATTTTAAAATCCCTAAGCTCCAGAGGTCTGCTGTGGATTCTTCTCAAGCATTCAGTATTGGTTTATCTCTAACAGAAGTCAATGCCACTGACTTAACCAGAAGACAACTAGGTCAAAACTTTCCATTTTGATGTAGCTGGTTAAAAGAATTAAAAATGTGTGTTAAAAAGAGTCACTTTTTCTGAAGTAGTCATCTTTAACTATAATTCAAATTAAGTATCATATTTATTTGAAAAATCTTTTCACTTACAGATGATGTGCTATATCTTTTTTGAAAGATAACAGTGTAGGGTTTCTTTTTTTTTTTTTAATAGTGACTAAATACCTTCTGTAATTAAGAATTTGACTTTGGCTTTGTCTGTGGAACCACCCCTAACATCTTAAAAGCACAAGTAATTTAGATGCATAAAACATGGATTTTATAGAGCAGACAAAGGCAGCTAATGTGTAATTCTAGTTTTAAGTATTCCATTTACGTAACTTCTTAAGGAAAAAAACTGTATCCTTCTAAAGAGAACATGAAAGCTGCAGGTTATCTTAATACTTGTTTATGTGGAAAATACTTAAGGAAAATAGCCTGCATATGAACTTAAACTTAAATGCTTTGGGTACATTCTGTACAGAGTCCTTTCTCTACTTAATAGCTTTTCTAAACAAGGAAATAATTTGGAAAGGCTCCCAATATGACACCTCTTCTAACTTAAGCACTGTTGTGCAGCTTTGCTTAGTAGGTAAGTAGTTAAGCTTCGTAGCTTAACAAAATCAAAGGAGGGAGCTACTAAAACTTGGAAGAGGAACTGTTTAAGGGAAGTGAAAACATTGCTTTTTTCTATCCTCTTACATTTTTCAATTCCCTAAAATCTTCACAGACAAATCACTCCCATATTAAGAAAAAGAGATAGTAGATGTATGCAGTACACAACAAATCCACCTTGTTTTGATGGAAATGGAGTTCCTTCATGTGTTAGAACTGGAAATCATTTATTATTTCTGCACTTTCTGTCTGCATGAAGTGCCAAGTAGGTTTGTGGGTTATAAACTAAATCTGCTACCTCATACTCAAGAGACTAGGAGCGTGTACACAGTCACTAGCAAGCTGGGCACTAAGATGCTTCTATAATTTGCATACTTGCAATTTTCTGTCTGTACTTTAACACACATTTACACAGCTTGGGTCCATCTTAAGAATTCTGCAAGATCGTATTTCAAACTATTGTCAGCAGATGATGAAAAAAGCCTGAAATAAAACAAGTGTTAGGAGTTAACAAAGAAAGACCTATCCAAGACCTAGCTGCGTATGCAGAAGAATCGTACCAGGGGAAAATTTACCTTAAGTGGCACTTTAGTGCAACTACCTCAAGATTCACTTCTCCCAGTGAATCTATACTTCTGTGCTAATACTTCAACTGTCAGTAATCAAAGTAAGTGATTTTGTATTCACAAAAAATACCAACGCACAAATAAAAAACCAGTCGATATACTCAATTCCAGTCACTTACCAGTTATTCCAGTCTTGTCCACTTCAGAAAAATAATCTGTATTACAGTTCTCTGCTTGTTTCTATTCAAAACTTACCTGTTACAAGCTCTTTTATTTCAGCATCAACAGATTTTCTCAACAATCGTAAAAGGGCAGGTATCCCACCAACATTCTTCATTGCTATTTTGTTTTCATCAGTAGACTTTCCATAAACAAGGTTTCTCAGTGCGCCGCAAGCATTCTTCTGAACTTCTAGGACTCTGTGATCCAGGAGATCAACCAGGTGCTTGATTCCTCCCAGCCTACATACCTAGAAAATGGAATGTCAGGAACATCAGCACCCATTGATTTCACCCATTTCACTCTCCAGATTTAAAAGGCTTTTATTTTTATAAAAACACTACATTCCATTCTACTTCAAAAAGAAATATTGTTGGTAAATCTTAATAACTTTATTGTTACACTGTACTGAAAATTCCTGTGAACAACTCACATCCTTGTTGAAAAGGCTGATAGATGTTTTCAGTCATTTGCTGCGTTCAGAGAAGAATTGTTACTGCTAAAGCTTTGTTTCCCAGTAATGCAGTTTTTAAAGTAATTTCCTATACCTCAGAATATCTTTTTAGGGAATATTAGAAATAAGAAGTTGCAAAGATTTAAATGCCAACTTTTACACTTGGCCACACACACACACAAATCAGTTCAAATTAGCATATATCCAGTCCTATTGGCATATCTGAAGTTCTTTTTAAAAGGAAGGTCTACTCTGCAGAAATTTTGTAAAACGAAATTTTTATACTGTTTGCTTTAAGCAGGTTAGTTGCATTTATTCTTTGTTATATATTTTTCATTGTGTTTTGCAATCTCATTTCCATGTAGTAATTTGCTTTGCAATCTCATTTCCATGTAGTAAAATGATAAAAGATTAAAGTATTTTAGAATTCTGTAATATTTACTAAAAAAATATTTTCAAGAGATAACTTAGTATTACTTAGAAGATTAAAATTAATTTTAAATTAAAAATCACTACCAAAAGGCTACCAAAACATTTTCTATGAACCGTTTTAAAAAATATGAGCTATTTTCCAGTGTAAGATTGATCTGTTATAACCTGGTATTATTTTAGCACAGCCAATAACTTTTGTGCCATACTATCCATAGAATATGCCTAATGAAGTTGGCATAGGATCTCTTTAAAAACCCCACACCTACAGCAGCTAAACTGCTGCTGCCCTAAGAAGGAGATCCCATGGTGAAAAGAAAGAGATACACCATCATTCCTGAATACTTTGCTTATACAGGTTGTAATTCTGGGCCAAACAGTTAGAAGAGATGTAAAACATAGCAGTTCTAAGGATTCTCTACTTCAGCATTAAAAACACTTTGAGAAGACCCTTTTCTGTTCTAACCTGTATAATAATTAGGCTGGTAAGCCACAAGGCTATTTGAAATACATTAATGTGTACAAGTTTTCATGGATTTTTGGCTTAAAAAGTTCCATGTCTTTTATTGGCCATAACACAAGGAGAATAAAATTATTCCCAATGAAAACATAACAGATTTAGCCACATCATTTGAAGTTGATACTTTGAAAAACAGAATCTTCTCTCTGTTGCATTCTTGAAAATTGCATTGGGTACCAAAACAGTTAATATCTTTACACCTTAAAACAGCCAAATTGAAGAGGCTTGGAATAAAAAAAAAAAAAAAAAATTGAAATGCAAGGTCTATGATGAACACTATATGTGATTTTTACATGTCAAATCACCTCTTAAGTAGAATAAAAGAAATAAAATTAAAGACTGGTGACTTGGAAATTTTTTAGACCTCTTTAAAATGTGTATTTTTCAAAAGGAAACCTGTATTTACACACCTAGATATATCTACCATGTAAGTTATAAATCCAGGGGATACAAAGTTTGGCATTGATCAATTAAACAAAGCCACTGCTACGTCAAAAGCCACCAGGAATCTGTATCTAAAGGCATTCAGTGGACTTTAAGCTTAAAGTTATTCACCTGGCAAGATTTCTGTAGCTAGGTAATGGATATTACCTTACAGATTATTTATTTGATACAGACTATTTGATACACTACATACTGCAGGATGCTATGAAAAAAAAAATTGTGGTGGTGTTTTTCAAGGCAAATAATTCTTATTTGTTACTAAATAATGAAGCAACAAGTAACTATTTATACTTTTCAGTTAAATCTCCCTCTTGTATGTCAATACAGCACATCAAACACTACATCTACACTACACATCCATAATACAGATACAAGTTATGAATGACAAAACAGCTTTATCGTTTTTCAATCTGTTCTCAAAACTTGATGAGATACAGTTTTTGTGTATGTATTTCAAAATAAGAATGGATTTCTAGTCCAGTTTTAAGATTTTTATTTTGCTGAGTCATTATAGATTTTAAAACGTAGCAGCTGTTGCTAGTTTGAACAGGTATTTCAATTTCTAAATTAAAAAAATCAGAATTCTTGTAAAATGATATATTCATGAACTAATATATCAGTATTGTATGTATTTACAGATAGATATTCATTACATGGAAGTGTAATTTATTCATTCTGTGTAGTTTCATATCTAATTTAAATGGTAAAGATTCCCCTCCACAATAAGCACTTTCTTATGCTTACCTTCAGGTTTTAGCAATGCAAGCATTCTAGTTCATTTTGCTAGCCTTTTAATATCCTTAATAGTCTAGCAAATTAATCTGGTCTTTACCACAGCAACAAAATAATAAATTTAAATAATGAATGAAAATACAAAAGCAGTCCTCAAATAAGGCTTTACTGAATTTGGCTCTAAAATAATTATGATCCTTTCCTATCCCAGTTAGTTTCTTGTGCTGGCCTCTACTTTGAGGGGGACATGAATTGCAACTTTCCTATTGCCACAGATACCATCATGTTTTCAAAACATGCTGATCCCTACCCACCATCCCAACTCAAGGGACAGCTTCTTCTTAGGAGGCCGAAAGCCTCATCAGGAAACACTGACATAAGGCTCGCTTTCCCAAAAGTGCAGGAATATTCTTTTCTTCTAGAAGCCAGACAATTGCATTCTTTCTGTCATAGTATTCTAAGAATTTCTAACAGCTGATTATTCCCATTCAAAAGAAATAACTGCCAGTACATAAATCTCCTCTGTTTGAAAAGGAGAAATTTTCTGTTCCAAAATTCCACACACTAAGTGGAAGGCAGGCTACATTTACAGTTGTCAGGCTACTGTAACTCATCTTGTCTTCTAAATCAAAAAGACGACCTTTTTCTTTGGGTAAGATTTTATAAGCTTGATTATATGACATAACATGTCTATAATCCTTTATACCTGAACTGATTTAAAAATATATCAAATATTTCTAATGCTAAGTAGGGTAAACAATTGAGACACCACTTCATACATGACATACAAGTTAGCACCACATTCAAATTCTGCTTAAACTTTGGCATACTTCTTTTAGTTTTGTGTACGTCTGAAAAAATTAAAGCAGACATTCCATAATTTCTAAAACAAATTCTGTAATAACGAAAGTGGAAACAGTGAAGAAACACAAGATCTCCTGTAGATGAACATGTGCAGACGAATAATATCCCAAGAATTCCTAAATAAGCTGTCATATCCCTTATAAAATAGCAAGACTACCTTATAAATCTGTCTACATCTGATTATCACTGCAATCTTTACCAGAACATCAAAACCACCACCATCTTTTCATCTGCCTTCTAGCAACAGTGAATTATGTTGGGCTCTCTTATAAAAGATGCACCAACATTTTATAAACAAAAATAATATTTATACTGAAAATAACAGATAACACACATATGATATGAATGAAAAAGCAAATTCCTTCAGATCAATAGCTCATAGCTGCTCTGCAAAAAAAGCACTCTTCAAATGCGAACAGTTTCTAGACATTTCAACAATAATCTGAATTTTCACTCAGATGTATCCTTCTTCCACATCATATTGACATAAATACTATCTTCTATATATTTCTAGAGTTGGATTTCTTTCCTTTGCTTGACAGCTCACTTATTCCCTACGATGCCTTAAATCATCTTCATCAAAACCAGTGGAAAGCCTTCCAGAATTCTTGTTTTTCTTAGTCTCCAGTCATCAACAGGTTACACAAAACCAGGCTCTGGTAAACATACTTTACAGTTCTGCTAGATTACACAACTTGAATGTAAAATATTTTTATATAATTTCCATGCAGCCTCTTGTGACAGGAGAAAAATCTGTGTGTGTGTGTGTAATTACACACACCTAAGTACTTCAATATTATCATACATCTGGTACAAACAGAAACACAAAGGGGTCCCAAATACTGTGTTATGATGAAAAAAAACCAACCCCCAAAACCAGGAAGAGGTGAGAGGTCTAGTTTTTCTTTTATAGTTTCCCCAGGAACAGAAATGCACTCAGCACAGTACCTCCGTTTTTACTTTATTATCTCCGAAGCACAGGTGCTGAAGGTAGGCAGCTGCATTTGCCTGAACCGATGGGAATTGGTGTTGAAGCATGTGAATGACTTCAGGCAGTTCTGGATCTCGCCAAGCAAACTCCCTTCGTTAGATGAACACATTCAAGAGAAGGCATTAGTTATAAATGTATGTTTATTTACCTAAGTAGAATTACTAGAGCATCTTAAGTGTTTTTCAATAATTCTGTTTTTGTTCTGGCATATCAGGGCTAGGAGGAAAACCAGGGGTATTAGAATAATTGAGAGTCACATCACCTTTTAGTCTTCCAGTTGTAAAAGGATGCTTTATATCCTATGTTCTTCCGTTAGCTTGGTTGTTGATCACACAAATATATATACTAGAATTATACCAACTCAAACACTGCAACCTACATAAACCTTCCAAAACTTAAACATATAATGCAACAGATACCCACTTAACAATGCTGCTCAGGGGCATCTCTTCCACACAACATTTTTTTCTCAGTGCTCAATGTTCTTCCTAGTCTGAAGTCAATTATACTTCAACAAAAGCTGCACAGCCTGAAATTTCTTCATCATGATGAGATGCAGGAAGTTTGCATAAATTTGAGTTATCCAGGGATTGTAAACTTAAAATCATTAAAATCAAATCTCCTTCATTAACCAAAATGGTTTTGTGCAGACAAATCCTGGAAAAGTCATTGAACAATTCCATGCCCAATTCACAGATTTAGAAATATACTCATTAATATTTGCTGGGCTATCTTCCTTCTGTAAAGGAAGATTGAGAAGAAAAAAAAAAGTAGTATCTAAGTTTTCCCATGCTCAAAAATCCAAGTAAATTAAAAAAAAAAAAAAAAAAAGAAAAAAGAAAAAAAAAGGATGTTCCAAGAAGAGTATTTGGGGAGCTATTCAAAGGCTAATGCTAGCCTGGGCAGCCGGGTCTCCCTAGGGTTCCTACAGTCACGAAAAAGGGAAAGTTCAGTTATGTGCCTACCTCAAACTGCTCAACAACTTAGAGGTTTATTTCTCCATACTAATGGTAGGAAGACCTTAGGGAAAACTGCCTTTCTAATAAAACTAGTAGCTTTCTGAATGCTCCCTTCGCTCTTATTCTAGAGTGGTGCTTTCAGATAGCCCAGTCTGAGGCTACTGTAACACACTAACCTAACCTCTGCAATAGCATTATATGCAAATCAGAAACAGATTACAATGTAAGGTAAAAACTATTCCACTGTGAAATTACAAGATAAGAAGGTGCATCAGCAATGAAAACTGAGTCAGAATGTCTTTGAAGTTCCTTGTTATGAATGTGAAGTACCCCTATTATAAGTAACTTTCCTTGTAAGCCATGCCAGAATAGGCCAGCAGTAGCATGCAGCTAGCAAGCATTACTACTTAGAGGTAAGATTATCCTATTAACATCATTTAGATGAATGCACCATTCAGTTAAATGAAATTAATGCAGTCTCTCAAGATCTACTAAAAAAAATTAATATATTAATTTCCACTAATAAACAGAACAACAAAATCTATTAAAAACAGTGCTTTTATTTTCAAGACTGAAGGATATGGCCAAACTAGAAAATAACTGAATCAGGTTATGAGCCTTCTGTAACGCAGGAAGCCCAAAAGATTTCAGTGTAAGACTCTACTCTGACCATAGCTATTAGCTATCTATTTTCAAAGTTTATTTGGTGCCCTAATGTTTCCACATGAAAGACTCCTGAGGCATCACTGGAGTCCATATCCTCCAGTATGAGGTGCTCTGCTTTCAGTTCTTTCTAAACCAGCAGAATGTGTAATGTGCTTTCATGACCAAGGGGTGTCTAGAAGCTGCCTCAATGAACTAGCAACCTGAGGACAGACTGGAATTTCTAGCAATCACATACCCATAACTGAAGATAAACAGTACCATAAATCCCTCCAAGCTTTGCATGGACTGGGTTTTGGTACTCCCATTTTAAAATACAAGGTTTTAATGAATAGTGTCTCTAATGAATCATAATGATAATATCACACTTGTAAATCTAGGTACACAGTATGGGCATGTGACAACATCAAACTAGTAACTATTTTAAAAATATGAATGTGTATTCGCCTTCAAAATGGTACATTTATATATCATTTTTAAACTTATGTTGTTTTGAAATTTAAGCAGGCTACTCATGAAAAATTCATTCAAATAAATCAGGTACGTACTTTCTAATTTTCAAACCCTGATTTCCCATTCCCATAAAGAGAAAACTTACTACAATATTACAGGTTGCTCTGTACAGTTACTCAAAAATATTTAGAATAATCCAGTCAATTATCATCAAATTTATAAGTATTTCCTGTAATAACTTCTACATGAAAACAAACATGGAAGAAAAATGTAATAATAACTAAATGCATAAAAGTTGCTCTTTCTTACTGTAACAAGTAGACTGCATTTATTACTTTGGCTATAAAGGTATAGAACTTAATATCTAGATTAGTCGTGATTGTTTAAACAATGTAAAACTGGAATATGTACAACAGTGCCATGTATATTCAAGGAATGTATTAAAAATCTTATTACAGCAAATATGTGTGATTCTTGAAAGCAAAAATGGACTTGCCTGGGGTCTTTCTGAATGCTGTCTATGGATGGAGATCGTGTGGTCCCATCATCAGCGGGTGTTGCATGCTGCAGCCTGTTATAACTGGACTCTGACAGTCGATACTGCATTGACCTGTAGGGTTCCGCATAGGTAGCTGTTGTGTTCAGAGCATAATTATTTCTTTGGTATGTGAGTGTGCTACGCTGACTGGATGATCTTTGCAGATTTCCGACTCCTAGTATAAAAATCAGTATTAAAACAAACTAGGTAACAAATGTCTATTGAAGGGAAGAGGCAGTATGTGGTTAAAAGTGTAAGCAAAACCCAACAACAATAACAAAAAAATCAGTCTTAAGAATGTGTACCATGCTCAATGTTGAAAGCTATCGACAGATTTAAGGGAATAATTACTCAACATCCCAGGGAAGATAGAGAGGTTCGTTACAGAACTAAAGGTTTGGTGGAATCAGGCTTATGCCTCAGCTTGCCTCAACAAGTATTTAAAGTAAGAAATGCATCTTGTGCCATCAAGCAGAAATCAGGGTGCAAAATGTTTTCAAGGTTTGTAATAAAATTAAATTACTAACAGTAACATCAATTTGCCAACTGCACTAAAAAGAAAAAGGAAAAATAAGGAAACAAAAATGTATATAGTTTATATGACATTTTCCTTTTCCCAACTACATGTACATTTTCCCTGACAAAAAGCTACAAGAGGATGACTTCGAAGATTAAGCTGATGGTTTCAAAAACAGGAACATGTATCTTCCTGACTTAACACAGCTGTTGTGGTAGCTTTTGTTCTTCCAAGGTAAGTGATATTATGTAGGCAAGTAAACAGAGAATACCAATTTGTAGTTATATTTCCTCATTGGCACATCCTGACAAACTTGTTTACTCTAGGCTGTAGAAGACAGGAGAATTGCAAAAACTGTTGCCTCCTTCAACATTCCATAGTCTTAGTATTTCAGTTACATTAAAAAACATTAAAAAGCAATTTTGAAATGTGTGAAAACATGACATATGAATTGGACACTTCTCTATAAATATTTCTAGAGAGTTACTTAGTTAAATTTGGAAATTACTCCACTGTACAAATTATTAATCAACCTTAAAGACCAAACAGCACTGCAACAAGTATTACATTTCCCTTTACAGAAAATCAGTTCTAATACTAATCTAATGCCTATGCACTTCATAATATACGAGTAGCAATTCTATGAAATACTATAGAAATATTTCAGTTTCAATATACAGTCTTCATATATAGTATTTTAACATTATCTTTTGCTGAGAAGTTGGGTAAAAACAGTATTTTTACTGTGAAGGATGCGGTAGATAATTTAAGTGTGCAAGCCATCATTTTACTGTACTGATGAATAAAAAAAAAATGAACAAACTCAATTCATAAGAGAACGATGCACAGAGAATGCAAGAGGAAGCAATAATTTTTTTGTGTCATGAAATACGCTTTGCTTGGATGTACTTGAGTGTGTGATATCAAACAGAAAATATTCTAACCCTAAGCTGACACTGATATATAGCCCCAAGTATTTCTTGCAAACATCACAAAGGCTTTTTAATTCCTGCTTGTTATGTTAAGTCCTTCAAACCTAGTTTCTATCTCCATTATAGCATCTAGCTTTTCCTTTTAAACTGGCATTACGTATGTCATAGATGTTCTCCTATATGCCACAAGTTCCAGAAAAACTCCAGTAAGTAAATTAAGCATGACTTTGGGACACAGTCAATGGAAGAGCTTTGGAAGCCTTTTACCCACCTGACCCTGTTCGATATAATGCTGACTGGGATCCCTGGTGGAGCTCAATTGTTCCATGATTTGGACTACGGTACACAGGACTGTAGTAAGTTCTGCCTTCATAGATAGGGGTGATGTGCAAGTCAGGAGATACAGTTGATCGTAATTCTTGTCCTAATTGACTGTGTTGACTAGCATATGAACTCCTCAGGCCTAAAACCAAGAAGACGGAAATATGTACATGGCCCGTATCAATTAAAAATAATAAAGCTGTCATGCTTGAATCTTTCTTCTTTTAGCCAAGAAAAGGTGTTAGTTATAGCTACAGTTATAAAAGATTTATTCATTAAACTTCTTTCCATTATTAAATGATCCATACTGAAAGATTCATTGACAAAGCAGCATTTCTTTGATGAAAAGTTTTGTCCATACCCTGACAACTTTAAGTTTTCCAACTCAATTTTTTTGGTAGCATTTATAGTTCAAAGTCTAAAACATACAGAGTAAGAGCTAAGTCAGCATGTGCAGTTCACAGATTCGGCAACGACAATGTAATTTGTGAACCTGACAGAAATCCAGTTGTGAAATAGGGCACAGCCTAAAAGGGGTCATAATCCTGAAAATGAAACAACATGTAGCAGTAAGAGCAAGTCTTCTTGGTAGTGACAGCAGAGATTTAAGCATGTGGAGAAAAGTCTTTATAAAGGTTTAAATAGCCCATGATATGTGTGTGTATATATATATTGCTATGCTGCAGCTGTATGAGAATCTCTTTTTTCACCTTGCCTTTCAGCTGTCCCTCTTGAGTTACTTTTAACTTATCTCTCTCATTTAACTTAAATTCCTTGGCAGTGGACCTCCTGCTACCACTTTTGCAGTGCTAGATCCAAGTACATGGCAGAGGTGCAGAACAGCTTTTCAATAACAGCATTTTGAATAGCACTGCACCAGTTCAGACTTGGTTCTCCTTGTGAAGGTTCCTCCCCCTCTATCTGCTCCATGAAAACTTCATTCATGTTGCCTAGAACTTCTTTCCATGCATTCCAGCGTGTTACCATATTTCTGTAACCAGCACTGATGTATCTTTCCCCTTACTATGTTGCTAACTGAATTAGCAACCAATCTCCTATTAAGTTCACTGTTGCCATCCTGATTAGGAGGTTAGTGGTACCATCTTAATCCTGTATTTCTTTTCAGCCCTGGAACGTTTTTTGACAGATAGTACCACCCCTCCCATTGACTATCTAATGCATGCTTTGTATATACTTTGCTTCCTGGTATTGGTGTTGTAGTAACTGGATAATCTCCACCAACTTTCTCATCTATTTTTAATGCTTTCATTTAAAGCATCCTAGTTACCCTATTTTATAAGTTACACTTCCAGAGTCTACAGAGAAGCACTAATATACTAAGCTGGGTAGTGAAAAAATAGTTAGAATTTAGTTAATTCTGAGAGTTCTTCGCCATTTCCTACCTGAGTTTTGTCAACTTCTGGGCTGCTCTTAGACCTGAGGGTACAGAGCTTTTGAAACTAACAGGATCCATCACCCAAAGGAAAAGCTCTTCTGCATTCATCAGTTTCTTCCCTACCCCTACTCTGAAATGCTTTCAAAAGATTTTTTTTTTAAGAATTGCTGTTTTTCAATACTCCTCTCTAATCTCCCACACTTCTACATCATCTGTTTCACTGCCCTACACGCTCCTAACTGACTGTCTCCTTGGCCAAACCTTTAGCTAGCTAACTGCTAAACAAGCCTCAGATGCTCTTATCTAATAAAATATAAGCCAAACCCGTATTTATTTTCAAACTTAGTTCACTTACATAATTGCTACATAACATTTTCACCACCTACACCAACTTGGTTTTCGAATATTACACTACCAGGAAAATTCTCTTTAATTTTGAAAAGCTTTTATTTTTAAAGTCTGTATTCCAGTCTCTTGAATTTTTACTTCCTTTGAAACAATTACACAATACTTCTCCTTTTGCCTCTGAGATTTACCTTGCCATGGGGTCCTCTTCCACTCTCTGACTTTTCTTTACTGCATCTTGCAATGGCCTAATCTCCCCTTCACCCCTTTTGAACTCACTCCAGTTCCTTCTGCTTTTGGCATTCTTCGTTTATTCTGTGATTTCACCAGTTTTGTTCTTTTAATTGAATTCTTCAGAGTAAAGATGACCAAATATATTTCCCATTGTACTACAGTAAATAAGTGTGACAATCATATACATCCCACTTAGTCTCAGACCAGCAGTCCTCATGCTTCCCTTCCTAGACTGCTAACCTAATTTTTTCAATCTTACAACATAATTTATTGTCATCTTTCTTGCCTAAAATTATATGCAGAGTTTATCTACAACGTTTATTCACTACCTCAAATCATAAATTGTTCACAGAGTTAGAAGAAAGTTAGCAAATAAGTATCTAACATATGGGTGGTATAGCCAAGGCAAACATTTTAAAATGTTTAGTCATTTACAAATTCAAGTAGGGCATAAAACCAGCATAATTTTTGGTTTTAAAAGATATTTTAAAAACTATTTTATAAAATTAATACTGTTTTGTCCACTTTGGCATTACCACTGTAGGGACTAAAGCTTTAGCAGCTATCAAAGCAATAGAATATGCTAAGTGAACTATGCAAAGGTAATGAAATGATGGAGATTATGGAACAACTTCAAAATACAATTAAGTAGTGATGTGTAACCAAACGTATCCTGCATTTGAATGTTTTTCCCCCAAAAATCACAGACCTGCTCTATCACAGTGTCTGCAAGGAAACCTTTGGGGGTCTCACAGGTCATCACTAAAACGACACATCTATAGGTGGTGGAAACAGAGGGACTTCACCAAAGCAAAGCAGGCAACTGGACCTATGTCCCATGCAAAGCAGGCAATTGGTCCTATACCTCCCAGATGATGACGCTATCTCCTGGGAAGACGCTCATCTTATTAACATTACAGTTTTCCCAGAACATGCACCACACGGATACCCTTCTTAGAGACTGTCAGCACAGAAGGAAGAGAGGACCTGATCATACATCCCTCTCCTTCAGCTTATATAGCAGGGAAGAGTTCTGGATTATACTATAGGCTGCTACAAGTACTAACCTTCCCCGCACCCAAACTTCCTCTCAGAAAACTGATCATACACAAATTAGAGTTTAAGATTTCTGGTGTTATATTGAACTGTTCCTTCTAAAGAAACATGAAAACTAATTTATACTAGAAAATGTAAGTTTTTTTTATAATACTGAGGGATTCTTAGTCATAGTTTGTAACATAGAGCACAGGAAAGTCACACCATTTCAAGTTTCCAGGAAAGATTTCAGTGGAGATGGCTATAAAATAAGATGCTCTCTAAGCTTGACTACCACAGTTACTAATTACTTTCTTAATACTAAAAGCATTAAATTTAAAGCATCTGTTTCTGAATTACTGATTCACTATCCCAATAACTCCTTTTTTCTAAAGGTGTATCAGTTCACCTTTTTAGACAAAGTGATATTCTCAAGCAGTGGTATTTGTAAAGTACCTTAATAATATTTTAATAGTACAAGATTGCTGTTATATCACAAATTATGCAGCCCACTGGACTGCATTCATTTAAACTACTGAATAGCCTTTCATATCAAACTGACACACACCACCCCCCCACCCCCCCACCCCCATCAAGCTGGTAGATTACTGTGTTTTGCAAACAGAGGTGAGGGAGAAGATACCTTACACCTTTTGCTAAGGAATGAGAATATTTTGGGATATCCTGCAGTACAGTAGTTTAAAAGAAAAAACAGACATTGCAGTCTGTTCAAAAGAGCATATGGTCTAACTGCAAAATCACCTTGTCTGTGCTCATTTAGATGAAGGTCAGAACAAAACCAGTAACACACACAGAACTTAAAATGCAAAGTAACTGCATCTTAGTAAGAACTGTCTCTCAGATGTATAGATTCTACCTTTTAGGGCTTTATTTTAAGCTAATATTACAATGGCTACCCTATGTTTCAGTTTAAGTACTTTGAGATAGCCTAGAAATATTAGGGGAAAAAAGACTAAAATTCAGTTGTACGAAGTTACATATTTTAAGAAAGAACTAGACATAAAACTAGTTCCAGCCTAGTATCTTTTATTTTGTGTATAACCTGCACATACATTTAAAATGTACTTTATCTTCAAAAATACTGAAATGCCCCTGTTTGGAAGACTCAGAATTTCACTTACTACTTAAAACATATGATTTAATTTAATGCATGGTTAGCAACCTAGTAAATTAAAGACACTATTCACAGGGAACTTATGGTATGATTGATACATAGTGTTTGACATCAGTATTTACAACTGATTTGATACATCCACCACAATTATGTCCTAGCGCTACAACGTTTCATCCATAAAACGACATCTGCATTACTGGTTTTCTACAGTTGTAGATTTGTACCAAGTTTTAAGCTGTGTCTTTACCTTTTTACTAACCTGTAAGGCTATCTGGACGCGGAGGTACCATTCTCTCATATATATCATACTGCTGTCCATATTGTTCAATATCATGAATTGTTCTTTGCAGTGTTGTTCCCAAATGCTGTGGAACTGCAGTCATGCCAGAACGCTTCGGGGAAGAAGATCCCAGCTGAGTTTGGGATGGAGAAGCTACTCTGGTTTGTACATCAGCAAGGGCAAGAGGAGAGCCAACTCTGACTGATGTTTGGTATTGGGAAGTCCCGCCATTGGGATTTGCTGTCTGTCTGGATGTAACTGAGCCGATCCGCCGCACAGCTGTTGGGGAGGCAGGTCTCTGTGCAGCATATGGGGATGCTGCCCGCTGTACTGGCAGAGTAGTGGATGAATACGCATGAGAAGCAAGGGATCTTTGCTCAGTAACTGATGGGGAACCATACCCGCTACCCAGAGATGCTCGCAGCGACCCCCTTGAAGGGGAAACACCTGTGCTGACCATGTAAGAGGGAGACTGTGCTCTGGATGGGACTGAACTGACACGTCTCATGACTCGGTTGGTAGCAATATTTACTGAAGGCTGTTTAAAAACAAAAACATTTATTAGTTTTATCATTTAGGCCATGTAGTGAATGCTTTTCTCCCACAAGACAGAGAAGTCAACAAGAAATACACACAATTTAACAATATGTAAAAGCAGCTGAAGAGTAGTTTTTACCCTAAACATAATTCCTTCAAGTTTTCCTATAACATTTTTCTAACCAGTATTTGTTAATGTATAAAATGGCAATTTAACATTAGAAAACCATCCATTCCTCATTCTTATTTGGCTTTCTATGTTAATAAGCACCTATGCTTTCTTTCCTCACTACTCTACCACTTTGGAAATTCAGGAACAGTAATGCAAAGAGTTCTAGTATAAGCTAATAAAGTTTTGTCAATTACTGTCTTACTATCATTCTGATTAATGAAAAAGGAGGGGGGAAAAAGTCAGAAACAGTATAAGGTATAGCAACACAAATACCATCTTCCTTTAAGCACTATGTTTACATACAGGCTAAATTCTAAGAGGTTTTCCCCAATATGACAACTGAATTTCAAGTGAGCGATACTTTCTTGATATTATATTAGCAGCGTACTCAAAAGTCAGGAGTCCTCAGAAGTTTTACTTAATTTCAGCTGCAGTGAATGAACCAGATCACATGCATGCTGATTTCAGCAAACAAGTCTATGTCTGCTGCAAGCCATTTCTGCTTTTTAACCAGTGAAGGTTTGAAATAAAAGTGTAATTTGATAACCTTAATTCCAGCCTATACAAATGTAGGTCCAGCTATACAATTATTGTCTTTAAAACTGTGTTACAGTGTACAGACAGAGATAAAGTGTACTATTTTGAGCACACCTGGACTGATGTCTGCCCTTCAGCTCGTGAGCTTCTCACCAAATGGTTATCAGCGGTTCCAATAAGGGAATGCTGCTGTCTGTTTTCTGATTTGCTCAAGTTTTGGCTGTTATGGAAACTGCTTACTTCCTGGTAACCACTGTCAGAATAAGAATTCATTTGTGTTGAACTTCTTGAGTTACCTACAGACCCTGTAGATACAAAGCCAGCATAAGAATAAAAGCATCGAACAACTTCACAAAAATAAAATATTATATAACTTTGTTATCTGTTGCATTCATAATTGTATTACATTTTTATACAGTCAATACAGAAATATATTCTAATATTTAAAATGCACACAACAGACCCTCACTTTCATGGAGAGATGTCTGTTCTGGTGAGTAAAGGTTCCCTTGTTCTGGTTCTGTCCTAATGTCATAGGCATTGGTATGAACACTCTCTGACACTTGGGGTTTGTTTACACTGGTGGTCGGAGGATCTGAAAGAATAAATTAATCAGATAAATGCAAGGTTTCATATGTAAGTTTCCTGCACACTCAATCATAATAATTTTCTCACACATACTAACGTACTTCCAACACAAACAGTCTACAGATAGACTGTAGACAGGTATCATCTACCAAACTAAATGAAAAGAACGTTAATACTAATGTCTGAGAATCTTGTTTCCTGTAGTTTTGATGTAGTTCTACAATTCTAATTTTTCAAATGTATGTTCCAACCTCTTTTAATGAAAAATGTAATTGATTACCTAGTAAGTATACTTTGCAGAGTAGAAACACTGTGCAACTGTGTTGTAATGCACAGAGGATAGCTATCATTTGGTCTTGAGGTCCTATCATCTCAAGAGCTTCATAAGTAAAAGGCTGAGTTTAATTTCATCCCTGTTTGCGTACCATCAACAGAAGTTGCTGCAAATTTTACACATTTTTTACTTCATATACTACTACCCAAATGTTTACTTGTTAACAACTCTTAAGCTAACTTCAGTTCTAAGAATATTAGCTGAACTTTACAGACAGCAAAGGAAAGTGTCATCATACATAAGAGAAAGGAAAGGAGACATCACAACACTATTATGAAGAAAGGAAAAAGTTAAACATAGTCTGGGAAAAAAGGACAAAGATGAGGACACGAAACAACAGGAAAAACTGAATCTAAATTATTTTGACAGAAACGTTAAGCATTCAGTTGCCATCATGTTACACTTATTGATGAAGAACAGGCATCAGAGATGCAGTATAAAATCACAGAATCATTTAGGTTGGAAAAGACCTTTAAGATCATTGAGTCCAACTGTAAACCTAACACTGCCAAGTCCACCACTAAACCATGTCCCTAAGCACCACATCTACACATCTTTTCAATACCTCCAGGGATGGTGACTCCACCACTTCCCTGGGCAGCCTGTTCCAATGCTTGACAACCTTTTCGGTGAAGAAATTTTTCCTAATATCCAATCTAAACCTCCCCTGAGGAAGGGGAGTAGGAAATGTGGGTTACGTTTAAAGGTAACACCAGATACGTAAATTCTTGCTGAAGAAGTGTATGAATGAGCCTAGAGTGGACACCAAAAGAAACATGCTAAGAAGCAATAGTCTAGTAAAAACTTCTGCGACTGCTTCGTGTCAAAAGCTGTGAGTTGCGGACAGTGAAGCCTGCTAAGTGCTCTTTGAAAATGAATATAACAGCATGTTACAGAAAGAGGCAAAACTGTTAGGAGTTTGCAGAAATTTGATGGTAGGAGGAAGATGGAAAAAAGGGCTGAAATAAATTCTATGCAATAGCTCAGAAAAACTTCTCAAACTGACAAAGAATACCCTGATATATATAATCTAGCGGCACTCATGGAAAAAAACCCCACACAATCCCAACAATACACAAAACAAAAAACCCTGACAGATGAGCTATTGGAAATTCTTCATAACAGTTGTTTTACAGTATACTTCAAAAGAGAACTAAAAACCACAAGAGTATTTGTACCTATCAAGCTGTAAAGAAATACTCTGATTTTTACCAATAGCTGTGCACAAAATGCTGGTGTCTCACTATGTGCACAATTAGCCATAATGGAACATTCATACTAAAAATGTTACTCATTAATTGCTATTATGAGAAATGTTTGAACACTATTCAAATACCAGATTAAAAAAAAATAAATAAATCAATATATCTTAGAAATTACAGGTAGTCAGCACAGTTATTTATCAGTAGTACATCCTTAGGTCAAAACCATCTAGTAAAATTTGACGCTAATTAATTTACTATAATAGGAGTATTATGACCAAATTTAACTAAGATTTAATAAGGAGTGTTACTACACTTCCATTAATTTAATCATCAGTATGCCTAGAAATGATACCGAGAACCAACACTGAAATAACTCACTTCCACAGCTCCTGTTACACTAACTCGATAACAGATCATAACAGACATCAGTGGGTATTACATATTCTTTAGAATAAAATACTTGCGGGGACTGGGACATTTAAATTATAATTATATTCAACTTCAGTATTTTAATCTTCAATCTTCTTTGTTTAAATAATACATCGCCCTGTTAATTAGTATCAAGTTAATTACTTGATACTACATGATACTAAATCAATGTCAAACTGACAAATAATCAATTTTGGGAGAAACACACAGGAAGAATAAAGTTCCATTGTGCAGTGCCATACAGATGTTCCTAAGACAGAGGTCTGAACCAAAACCTCGCTTCCATCACACATTTGCCACCAAGCAAATGCTTTCACAATGCTAAAAAATAAAGACTGTTTAGCTCTCTAACAAAGGCAAGAGTGTACAATAAAATGAATTGTCTATCTCTCTCTGCTACTATAAATCATGAGGAGCGTGCCCTGAATAAAATAATAGCCTTTTTATAAATGGCTGCTGATATAATAGTCTATTTATAAGCATCTGCAAAACAACATCATTTTTTATTTCTGTTAAAAATTCTGTATAATTCTACTGATGCATAAAGCAATTACAGCTACGGTCACATCTTATCACATCATGTACATCATAAAATTCTAAGCAAAAAGTATTTTTTTTCCAAACATGCGCATTTCTGAGCAACTACTCCAGAAAAGCCTTACTTTAGATACATAAAGATGTGAGAAATATACATCTAGATTTATATTAATGCATACAGTATTTAAATAGAAATATGATTTTTTGCCATATGTTAAGTGACCTCTTAGCAGGGATGTGCACAGGAGATTTCTAATGAAAAGAAACACACAAATGAGAGGAGAGAATTAAAGGATAAAATAAAAATATGAGCTGGATAGATCAAAGAAAGAAAGAGAGGAACTAATAGAAAGTCAAGGAGAAAAACAAACAATAGACAAAGAATAAGTTACAGGAAAAACTGAGGAGGAAATAAAGAAATGGAATGCAACTGGATGAGATAAATCAGTAAAACAATGACCAAGATTTGTCAGAAGGTTTCTTTACTGGTTGTGAACTGTCACTGGAACATTATGGAACTAGGGGAAATAATTTGATTAAAAAAACAAAAACAAAACCACAAAAATAATTGAAAGAATAAGTAAAACTGATTTCTCAATTACTTGAAAAAACAAATTTGACTTCTGTTTAAAAGCATGCTAAAAGAATACCTGAAAAGCACCACCATGACTAGCAAAATTTAAATGCCAAGACAAGTAGGCTGTTCAGAATATTAGATTTAGAAGAAAGGAAAAAAGCTAATGTGTGCCTCACCTTAGCTGAGGCGATACCGTGATGGCAACTGAAACCATGTAAAGACAATTATACACAAGTTTAAAAGCTTAGTCTCCAAATAAAACAAAAAACAGGAAGGGGAAGGGAAAATAGATAGTTTGAGAGACTTATTTACCTAAAATAGTCACAATTATCATAATTATGAATATGCTTGAGTGAACAAGCAGATAACTATGATGTGTTATTCTTTGTACAGCAGAAACTGGATAGCTCTGAAAACTGCATGCATCCTTATATAAAGATATGATATTAGCACTATGCAGAACTTGGTTAATAAAACTTTTAACAAGCTACCTAAAACGCTAATTGCATTTTGATTACATTAGACCAGTTTTGCTGAATATGACATTCTGTCAAAAGTACATGATTGAATTAGAGAAACACGATGCAGTACAAATGTTGACTTCTGCACATACACTTCATTAAAGAGACGACCACTGTTTTGAAGACTGACTCTTCAATATTAAATATTTTAACAGATGCAAAAAACCTAACTAGTTAAATGCTCTGATCTGTCAAGGACAGATTGGATTATTTCAACAGACACTTGAATGTCACTTTTAAGATACAGTCCTACCCATTCCACCCAATATACTCAAGAGTAGATGTAGAAGTCCTACAAGACAAACATTTCTTGTTTTGGAAAGAAAGTTCAAGCTATCCTGAGATAAAAAAAATAGAAAAAGCACTCTCAGAAAAACCTTCGCTTATTGGAGATTTTCTCAGTTAAATAAGAATATCTGTAAAAAGAAAATCAGTTTTCAAGCTTAAAACATACAGTATTTTTTCATGATCCTTACCTGCCAAGGGGAAGACTCAAAAGTAATTTTGAATTAATTGCAAAGGAGACCCAATACACAAGACTTTTGTTACGGTCACATCTCACATAAAAATGCAAAAGCACAAGAAGGTGCAAGTAAAGCACCTGCAACTACCTCTAAGCCAAAACAACCTCTTACAACAACAGAGGAACACACAAGTCTCTTCATGTGTGAGAAAGAGGATATTAATGTTATACTTTAGAAAAGATACTTGAAAAAGATACGTAGCATTGCTACTAATGTTCAGTTCACTTCAAAACAAGCAATGACTGCCAAGAAAATAAAGGTTTTTGGGCTTAAAGCAAAATGTACACGTAAAAGATAATACCTGACGATCTCCAAGGAAATGACTTCTCAGTAGAGCTGCAGAAAGAAAAAAAAAAAAAAAATCACGAAAAAGAACCATGTGGCTAGTTTGGATTTATGTTCTGTTTTTTTAACCAAAGCATGGAAAATTGCACAAAAAACCCCAGCAGATAAAGTTTCAATACCCATGTAAATAACACTCTGCAGCACTTTACACCTGACAACTAAACCATTGGTTACTGATTTTAATTTTGTATATTCAGTAGGAATGCCCTGTAACTTACTGTATGGCAAATTATCAAGCAGCGTAACCTATCCACAACAGGACAGGTAAGAGCATGATTTACGATAGGCGCTTCCTATTTAAGGTGTAATGACGTAAATAGTATACAGCCAGCATTCACAGTCATATGTGTATGATTAGCAGTAAAAAAAACACTTCAAAGACAGGAGCATTCACTGCTTATAGTAGGGTCTAGCAAAGGAAGTTTGGGAATCACAATTCTAGAGCATTTTGCTTCTACGTGTAAAGCAGTTTGAAAAAAACGAACAGAAACAGACTTACAACTTTTACTGTTATTTCATTTTCCAGTTTTCCAGAGACAATTCTGATCCTTTGCATATAAGAAGTCAAACCATTTGACATACCAAAACATGTACACCTCTGTGTGTATACAGATAACAGATTTTATACTGTCAATGTTAAAGAGATGCCTTAAGAAGCAACTATTTGACAAGATCAAGCTTAATATCAGTGTAAACCCCTACTTCTCTTGTAGTTTTCCAATAACTACTTTATATCAAACTACCGTAACCATTTTGTTTCTTCTACAAAGCAATGTTCTTTCATGTGTTGATAACAGTACTGATGCACAACTACCTTTGCAGGCAAATGCAAAATTCATCCATGTATTATTAAAATTATATATATTTTTCCATAAAAATATGTAGAGTATTTCCTCACTCTACATATGAACTATCAAACTTTGAATATTATATCATTTTTGCAGTTATTATAAGCTGCTATTTTCCAAACAAAAAGCTATTTAAAGGAAAAATAGGTAAGTCCATCAGATTTTATGATGTCTAAATATCAGCATGAAACAGTGATTTTGGGTAAGATGTATCTATTTCTAAATTAGTATTATTTATTTTACTTCTTACTACCATAGTTATCAATTACAAAAAAAACTTTAGCACAGCAACATGAACAATAATAGATACTTATTTTCTAAAGAAAAACAATTACTTAGGAGCCTTTTTTGGAAACTAAGTATTTGTGTCTAAGAGAGTCCTAGACTTGCATACTAGCCCAAACTAAACTACAATTACAATGAAATTTAAAGAAAAATGAGAATTTGAATGCAGGCTTCAAGTGTCTGAAAGCCAACTTCATACCTAGGTAGTAACAGAATTTTTACTACATATTGGCTGTTCTCTCCCTCAGTCTACAATTTTAGTGTCTTTTGGGGTGCTACACTAATTTTTTCTTTAGAATATACATAAAGTGGACCAGTTAAATAGACTGAAACTTGGTGTATAGAATTACAGGTGAAGAGCTGAACTCCAGACGGAGACTTTCCAGGCTCATCTACCTTCAGAAGTTTCTTTGGGTTCTACTGTACTTCTGAGATGCTTGTGGAGAGAAAGGTGCTCAAACACAAACTCCATCAAATTCAGATGCGTGCCTGAACTTTCACAGATATTTTTTCTTTCCTGAAGGACAATCTTGTCCAAGCCCACAAGCACAAATATCTTAAGATTAGACAAAGACGAAATCACTTAGCAGTACTGGAACACAAGTCCAACATCAGAAACACTAAATAAGTAGATAAACAAAATCAAACTACATGCCAAAATAGGATAAGCAACTAGTTCAATTGAATGTCATCCTGTGGGTTCAAATAGGGTAGTTTAAGAACTTACCCTACAACAAGAAGCAGCTACCTTCCCCAAAGCTCAGCTACTGTGACCATGTGAGTTCTGTCATTCCACCTGAGTGCAAACTAATCTGGTGGATTAGTTTAAACTACCTTTATCAGTCTAGTTTAAATTGGGATTTAAACAAACTCGGATTTTGCAAGACAGAACTGCTAAGGCGTTTCAGGAAAGACAGTCATAGCCTCCAGCTAACAGGAGGTAATAAACAGCTACAGATGGTTATTTCTTAAGATATTACAACTTTCTCCCCAGAAGAACAGACTAAGTGAACATGGTACACAAGCTAGACAGCTCTGTGAAAAAACAAAAGTATCTAGAGACACCTGGAACTCTGCAGCAAAGGAACTGTACTACCATCACCTGGCTATTCCAGAGCCAAGACCACCAAACCTCAATTTTTGCTCAGCCTTGGCTTAAAGTTAATTCAATTTAAATAAAAAGTTAAAAATATTTCTCATTTCTAGTACATTACCATTGAATCTAACTAGTGCATTAACTCCAGAATGTTTCTTTGGCATATTTTGGGATTGTAACTACAGGCCAAAGTAAATTTTGTGCAACTTTACTGTTTTTTTCCTTGCAAACTGAACCTTGTAACTATTTTGATGAAACCTTTGAAAATATTTTTATTGTTAAAGATTCATGAGGAAAATTGTACTGAAACTGGTATTGAATTCAAAAGAATTTGTATAAAACTGAATTAATTTCAGTTATTGAAAGCTGAGTTCTGAATGTTAGTTAATCTACATTAATTCTTTACAGAGTATATTCTTTACTCTTCACCGAGCAAACTTGGATATAATGGGTTCTTTAATCAATTACTGTTAGCCTATTCATTAATACTTTGCTCCACTGAAATGAAGAAATATGAAGACAATTTAACAGATACTGTGAACACTGGCCCCAGAATTCTCATGCTACCTGAACATCAAGTTTTACACGCTTCACCTTTTATTCTTCAGACTTTCTGGAAACTCGGTTCCTTATAATGAGATAACATCATTCTGTGGTGCTAGCAAAAGTAAATAGTGCTAAGCATGCAGAAATACTTTACTCTTGCATACACAAGATTATAAAAAAACCCAAACATATCTCTACCCAACACATCTGGCTACTTGAACTTTCTTTACAGGTACAGGACTTACAACTGGTAAAGGTTGCTCTGACTATGGGTCATAAGTAGAAAGCTACTTCATGAACAATTAAACTGGTTAAGAATTTAACTTGATTCTAATTATTTTTTTTAATCCTTTGCAATTTTTTTCCTCACTTGTATTTCCTAACTATCTGGATTTTTTTGTTTGAAACGAACTAAGTATCACTAGTACCATTTTACATTCTGCAAGCGATAGCTCTCAGACAAACACTTTCCAGCTCTGGATTTCCAAGTTAGAAAAAGAGGTCAACATTCATCTCAGTCGAGTGGCTATGACAGCTCAAGGACTTGGTCACACTTCAAAGGCAGAACTGGCCAGTCAAGGTCACGGCCAGGTCTCTGACAGTAACTGTGTATGGGATAGCAAGGCTACTGGAACAATACTAGAATTTAAGAAAATTGCAGATTTCTGATTTTTGTTAAGATGTCTTAAGCAGTATGCTATTTTTTAAAAATTATGTAAACACAACTATGATCTTCAGTTTCTAGACTGGACGGTTAACAAATTCTCGATGCTACATACATCTTTTGCAGGTATTATATGACATGAAACAGTTTAAGCATATTATCTTAGCAAGTATTCCATAAGATGAAATGTATTTCCGATTTAAACAGTTCCACTTGAGAGAAAAGTAGTGATTCCCATTGCCTGTCTTAACTGCCTGAATATACTGCTGTTGTCATCAAAAAAGGCAACAGCTGAAAAAATTAAGTATTATTTATTAAATATTTGTAAAATGGTGAAAGGCTTAAAAATCTAAATATATAATTCTGTTGAAAATGTATATACTTCACACATATTTCTTTAGTATTGTAGCTTACTGCTTGGCTAAGCTTTCATCATTGGAATACATCTGTTCTGTCAAGCACCCAGTAGCAAATGGTTTATTCACAGGGATTCGTGCTTGCAGCTTAAGACTGAATGTATTGTTTCACTTGTCCTTTATCTTCCATTTTATATATCTACATCAAGAACACGTTTACAATTATATGCAGTATGAAGGCTTAAAGCTTTGTGTAACTGTAAATTCTTGGTATAGTGGGATTTTTCTTATAAAATGGCATATATTAGTCTCCATAAACTTGTAATACACATTACAAGCAACTGGCAACCATCAAAATCAGTATAATGAGATTTCATATTTTTGCTTTTCTTGTTGATACGGGTTAGCAGAAGTTTTCACAACTATTTTAACTAAACGAGGTGATTTTCAGTCTTCAACTTTTCTAATCGCCATCTTCTTGATTTCACTAATGCGCCTAATTCCTGTATCCACTCTGCTAGATACTCTACAAAGTACCATAGTCATCTTATGTCCCACATACAAAAATTAAACAGCTCTGCCACCAAGAGCAAGTCATCCTACAACTTGCTAGATGTTTTCAGCTAAGCACAGGCAAGCACTAATGCTCTGAGCATGAATTTAGAAAGCTGTATCTGGAATGCTACACCCAAATGTGGTCACTCATACTGAAGGATGTGTCCTGGTTTCGGCAGGGATAGAGTTAATTTCCTTCCTAGTAGCTGGTACAGTGCTGTGTTTTGGATTTAGGATGAGAACAAAGTTGATAACACAAGGATGTTTTAGCTGTTGCTAGGTAATGCTTACACTAGCCAAGGACTTTTTAGTTTTCCAAGTTCTACCAACTGAGAAGGCTGGAGGTGCACAAGAAGCTGGGAGGGGGCACAGCCAAACTGGCCAAAGAAACATTCCATACCATGTGACGTCATGCTCAGTACATAAACTGGGGAAAGCTGGCCGGGGGGGCTGCTGCTCGGGGACTGGCTGGGCATCCGTCGGTGAGTGGTGAGCAACTGCACTGCGTATCACTTTGTGTATTATTATTATAATATTATTATTATTATTTGATTTCAATTATTAAACTGTTTTTATCTCAACCCACGAGTTTCTCACTTGTGCTCTTCCAATTCTCTCCCCCATCCCACCGGGTGGGGGGGAGTGAGCGAGCGGCTGCATGGTGCTTAGCTGCCAACTGAGGTTAAACCACGACAGGATGCTATTTCAGTTTGAAACCCAATGCTGAGAATTGATTGAGACTCCCAAGCCCCCATAGCAGGCAGTCATGCAGAACAGCCGGGCAAGGGAAACACCAGCCCTATGGACAGCAGAACGTTGCTGCCACCCTACAGTCCTATGCTGTCTGACACCACGGCACAGTTGGCACTGTGACAGTAGGGACAGCACACCGCACATCGCCAACGTCTTCCTACTGGTACCACAAAATAGTAATTCAAACTGCAGGTCTCTGGCATGTTTGACTATCTTTGGAAAGAATTAACAGTCCTTCAAGTATTTTTTTAGCTAAATGATGCACCACAGTAACAACCATGACACTCACTGCCCTTTCAGTACTTCAGGCATTTTCAGAGGGTGACAGGTTAACACGTACCACCTGATCTGTCACAATTGTCCACTAGAGACTTCAGGTCATCTTGCATGAGGTTCAACGTTCAAGGTCAGGTTGGACGGGGCAACTCATATGAGCAGTTACCATAATTCAGCTGACACACAGTCACTTACTGCATCTCAATCTGTAGTGTGCTGTAGATGTACATTCACAGTACATACATAACAATCCTATTTTGTAGCCCAGTCTACTATTGGCTAAGATAATAAGTATTTATATATGCAGCTGAAGTGAATATTAAATCATCACTCTTCAATTTATCACCAGAGCAACTCATCAGTAAGCTACAATTTTTTTTCCATATTTAAACATCAGCAAATATCATAAAACCCCCAAAATTCCTCAATTCTATTGGCACTCAAAAGCTTTGACAGAATTTCAGAAAGGCTTACAGTCTGGGTAAACAGAAAACAAAAATATGAATACTGGAGCTATAACAAGAAACTTTGCAAGTTTCACTCATTTTCGATGTAGACATGCAAAAAATAAGCTTGCTGCTTAGGCAGAGCTGCCAACCAAAACTTAAGTTTCTGTGGACTTAAGACAAATGATAGCACACCCTGCTGAAAGACATAGCATTCAGCATCAGAGACTTGGAATGATGTCTTCTGTATCTCAGGATAAGTGCTTTTGATCACCCGCTCACTAAGCTAAACATCTTAGTTAGCCATATTAAAGGATGGATTGACTGGAAATATAGTGACTCTTTAGGTCCTAGAAGTTAGAGTAGGGGACCCTATAATGCTTCCTGAAGTCATTTGGTAAAACTACAACCTAGAAAATACACAACACATATTGCACACACATCAAAGGTTGTATGTCCACCTTAACCACTAACGAAACTACCTATAAGCATGATTCTTACTGTATTTACATTCCCAGGACTGCCTGAAGACTTGAAGCAAGCAAGCAAGAAACTGTACAAACCAGAAGGAAACACATCACTGGAAACTTCTAACATGTAGATACAGTCAAAAAAGCAAATCTGAACCAGGGATTTTGGTTCAGATGTTTTCTAAAGTGTCAAATTAACTGTATTTCCTTGTGGAAAAAGCTTCAGAAAACATTTCAGTCTTGATTTTTCAAGAAAACATGAAAAAATCCTGAAAATTTACTGATGTTATAGACCAATGGTTCCGTTCTTGTTTTTCCTTTTTTTTTCTACTAGGGAATTAGCAGAAATGAAAGATAAGAAAATAAGCTCATTTCCTAAGACAATTCTAAAGTAAGGGCATTTCAAGTTCAGTCAAACAGCAAAGACAGAGGAAGAGACACTCAATGAGATTGTTTTAAAAACAGGAGAACAAACCTAACACAGTCCATTCTCAAGTTCTGAAATTAAGGTCACAAGATAACATTACAGTCTAAAACGTAATAAAATAAAACCCAAATCTTTATATGTAATTATTTGTAATATAGAGAATAGAAACACTACAGCTAGATTAAAATAGATTTATAATACAGTAAGTAAGAACTGTAATGGCTGAAACAATCACAGCATGGACCAATTTCTAACAAAAGGAGATTCCTTTATTCTGCAACAGAGATGGGTACTTCCTTCAAATGTTTAGCATCAGCAACTGTCAGGTAACCTGATGACTGGTTATGTTATCTAACGTGGCAAGTAGTTCCTAGCCAGCTACTAATGACAGAATTAATCATAATTTCTTCTAAATTGTTAGGATAAATGTACTATTAATATCTGTGCCCAAAATATTCTTCCAACAGCTCTATGATGATAAAAAATTTTAAAATTAATTTAATAATTAATAATTTAAAAATTTATTTAAAATTATTCATTACTTAGTTAAATTCTGTCAAATACATTTTAGCCCTGCTTTTATTGTACACTGAAGCTCTGCAAAGAAAATTAAATCTATCTTTTCTTACTTAGAATCATAGAATAGTTTGGGTTGGAAGGGACCTCTAAAGGTCATCTAGTCCAACCCCCCTGCCGTGGGCAGGGACATCTTCAACTAGATCAGGTTTCTCAGAGCCCCATCCAACCTGACCTTGAACATTTCCAGGGGTGGGGCATCCACCACCTCTCTGGGCAACCTGTGCCAGTGCTTCACCACCCTCAGCATAAACTATTCTTCCTTATATCTAGTCTAAATCTACTTGCTTTTAAATTTAATGTAGCCCTTTAATTGATTAGTTTTCAAATTTCAGTAAGTGTAATATTAGTGTAAATGAATAAATAAATAATTTAAATTACTGTGATTCCTTCCCTCTTCCCACCCCAAAAGCACACACTGATTCTAAAGGTAATTTTTATGCAGCTTATAATTTGCCATGAAAGTTTGGTGACATTATATATTGGAATATATGCAAGCAATTTCAAATATACCTTCTGGAAACACTGAAATATTTGATACATCATACGAACAAAATGAAACTAGTTTCTGTAAGGATAATTACATCCAAATCAGCTCACTGTGAACAGTCTTGTCAGGATAAACTTGCTGCTGCATGCCGTGGAATGCCCCGAGCGTGGGGGCAGCACACAGTTTGGAAGTGTCTTGCATGTTACTGCTCCTCAAGTGGAACAAAAGTTACACAGCTTAACACGATGGTGTGCTGGCTTTCAAGCAAAACTACTTGCTCTGTTTACACTCTTTATAAGCATTCTCCCATTTTATAAGAAAAAAAATGCGTGACCATGAAATGCAATACATGGTCATCTCACAGAAAGTTTACAGCGTTCAATCACAGAGTGCAATATTTTACTGAATCACTTTGGAATATTTTCTACTACTACAGAAAGTGCACATTGTATTTCAGTTGGCATTGGGAAAAGAAGATTATCTGCTATGTAAAGCAGAGAAAATAAACCATCCTAGTAGCTATGAAATACATTTAATTTTACAAAACTCAGAAGACTTCAGGTAGGCATATTATTACTCAAACTGACCATTCAATACTTGAAGTGTTAAAATTTTTTTGATTATTTACTGTAGTGCCAAAAGGGCTTGCGTTCTGATGAAGTCTAGTGTGCCATTTATGTACTTTTCTTTTGTTAAAGTGCTTGCGACAAGCTGCTATTATTAGTGCAGTATTTTACAATTAAATTAGTAAGCATGAGCCTTTTGGTTCCCAATACCACTCAGTTTTCACAAGTTACACACAATAGATAACTCACGAAAAGAATTAGTCGACTGTGAGAGTCATACACAGAGTCATACAGCCAACTCCCACCTGAAAGGTTAGGCAATGTGTTTTAAAAAGCGAGTCCGACTACTGACCCCTGATACATATTGATATCTACCTACATCAGTACATACTCCCAACACACCTGACAGCCCAGAACTGAATCCAACTGAATCAGTAACACTACAGATGGAAAGTTAGCTGCAATGCTGTATCTGTTTGTATGGGAGGCTGAACAGCCCAGTGGCTTCTTCATAGAAACCTGTGCTTGTTACAGCATGAAACAAAAGTAAGAAGATACAACTGAAACCTCACATTCTTTTTCCCAGTCTTATCATCTCCCATCTTGTAGTGTATAACACGGGTAAAAATATTTACTACTTACATGTAACACTAATCATGTATCATTTCAGGCTCTTAAGAGTTTTGAAAGTGTACAGGATGCCATGAAAGATCTTAGAAGTGCTGAGCACAATACTCATTTATAAAAACAGTTATGAGAAGAAATAATTTTAACAGGCAAGTAACCTACAGGTACATAAAAACAGTGCCGTATTGCAGTCCAGGGCTGCAGCTGATCTAGCGCTTCCTTCTCCACCCATTCCAATATAATTGCTTAGGATCTGCAGATCTGCTCTTGTTCTCATCTTTCACAGTCCTCTTAAGAGAGCAAAACAGCCAACTACTCCTGTGTGTTGTTTGCACTTACAATATAGTTGTAATACAGGTGGGCAAGAGACTAACAAACCTAAACTACAAGTACCTTCTGTTTGTTTTGCTTTGTTCATGTGTACAAAGCAATACACACATTTCTTAAGGACTAGTAATAACAGAATGAACCGTGCTCCTGAAATTAGAGCCCTTCTCAGGCACACTCCAGTAGGTGACATTCTGATCACCGGTGCCTACCTCCAGATGGATTTATCCAGGTGTACATCTGCACGGCCTGCACTCCATACTGTGCTAGTGTTTGGGCTCATGCCATGAAGACCAGCTGAGAAGCTACATGTACTAGCTACAGAGAAGTTTAAGCTGGTTTAAGGTACTGATGTCACATTTCCCCATTCCCTCACCAGCTGTTACCACGACTTCCCTTGGGCTGGCACTTGTACAACTGCATGATGAGCTGGCTCAGAGGGATGACTTGACTAACAACCAGAAGAGCTTCAAGCCCAAGCTGCAACCACCAAGACAGGTGTGTGCTGCTGCAAAAGTACCTGTGACTTCATGTCAGCATCTGTTTTGCAAAGCAGCACCACCTCCAGGCCAATGCCAGCTTGCAGGAATCCAGTTTAGAAGTGGGTAAATCAGAGGCATTGCTATGACCACTGAGGTCAACAAAACCTTCAGTAAGACCTCTGAAATGAAATGCTCCCAAATGTTTTAACCACATCAAAGGAGATTAAAGCACTATCTTTGAAACAAAGCAGTGTTGATTTCCTCAGGGACAGAAAACTTGAACAGAGGATAAAAATAAAAAGGCGTATGCATCTTATAGTTTAGTTTTGCTTGCTTTTTTAGGTTTTGTCATTGTTTTGGTTTTGTTTTTTTTTATATAAGACTCTATTGGACAATTCTTGTATCTGGCTAGGAGAAACATCATCTTGCTCTCTAAATGCTTAACTTCTCTGTTTCTGGGAGCAGGCTGTTAGCTGTCCATGACCAATCTCTCAACACAGCATTCAGTTTCCAAGCCTTTTCTCCATGCCCTCTTCATGTTTATTTCATTTCTTGTCAGCCTTAGCAAAACATTTACATCGCCTAGTTTGGGGAAACACATGTACCTTCTTATGGCTATAAATATTGCTGTTATATTTGTGTCTGCTGTGATACTGCTCTAAGAGATTGTTTTACCTTGATTCTTTCAACAACTCTTCTAACTACACTGGAAGCAGCTGGTTGTGAAGAAATGAAAACATCTAATTCAGATACAGATTTTTTTCCCCCAGCTTCTCACACATCTCTTAAAAAGAATATCCACATTAAAGAGTAAGTTAAAAAAATTAACCAAGGGCACACGTATGTCAAAACATATTGTCCAAACCAAATTTTAATCCCGTGTCCCTCAGTAAAAAAAGTAATGAAGCACAGCATTCTCATCTATACAGGACCAGACTCAGCTGGGATAAGAAAATTTAGAAAAACAAGAACAGTGGTCAGAATACAGAGATGTCTGTAAGAACTAAGAATATAATTAGGCTTTAATTTTAAATGTGTAAAATATTTTATTAATAACTATGGAACATTTATGACCCAGAAAACAAGAGCTTGAAGAGTTTATCTAGATTCACAAATGTATTTGTACCAGAGTATACTACAAACCAACTTATGTACTAGTATTTTCTCCCCCTAAACTTTCATCATTTAGCCATAAGGAAGCAACCAAAAGAAGAAATGACTCCATGATGCTATAAACTACGTTTTCCATCATGGTAAATGATAGTATTTGATAGAAGTATAGGATCTAACTTAGTCTCTAGATACTGGTAATTGTACGTTATTTAAAAAACTACACAATATTATTTGTGGGATAAGCTAACTCTGGTGTTCTTTGTGAAATTCTCTGGACCTGAGATGTAGAAAAACCTTTTCCTTTGTATTACTCAGGCAAATTCACTGAAAATGAACATTCAAGACTGAATGAAAGTTGGCCGGAGGCATAAAATAACTGAGGCTTTTTACTTATTCTTCCATAGGAATTTAACTTTTTTAGCTTTCAAAACAAAATCTGAGCAACAGCTGGAGAAATACGTGGATCTAGAGGGAAGATAGGCAAGCATGAAGGGTATAAAATAGTCATCTTGTCCAAGGAATATTTTTTAATATTTCAAAGTTTCTTAAATGAAAGTTCTCATGCTAGTAACAATACTGTCAAATGACAACTCAGGTCAAGTAGTTTGATGTATAAAAAACAGCTGCGTTAGCTGGTGCACTGGATTTTTAAAATTTATTTTTAAATAATGGCCTGCTGTTTCTTAAGTTTTTGTAGGAAGAACTTTCCATTTAACTTGCAGAAATACTTATTATGGCCACAGGAGGAAACATTTCAGAATGATACCCAAATTTATTACTGAAAGAATATAGAAACAAACAGTATTTAAGGCAAGAAATTATGCTGTAACCCGAAATGTAGATATAAAATGTTTTATAAGAGAACACATAGTTATCAAGGCTTTCAGAATCAAAAGCTACCAATCATTTAATATGCTTGAGATGGATGAGTACCCAAACAGGTTTAGAGTTAAAAAGTTTGCTAAGGAATAATAATAATAATAATAATATAAAAAAACAATAGTAAAGCTGACATATTAACAAAATGCTTTGCTATAGTTATTGTCATTGTATGTAAAATATATTAGGTATGTTTCACACTATTTAAATATGCTAACAATACACTGATAGCAAGATGTTCCCTGAAAACAAATGTAGTAACAGAAAGTATTTCAGAAAAGCTGGATGAAACTAGATAGTTAACTCAGGGAAAAAAAAAAAATTGGATTACTGCATTTAACTAGCACTGTTACTTTGATACAAATATGTATGTCTACTGTATTTCTCTTTGGCTGATTCTTAAAAACAAACTTCGACATATTTAAAGAGAAATTAAAGCTTTACATACAGTCTATTGAAAATGTCATCAATGATTAGAGAGCCCTCTTTAAACCGTCCCATAACTCTTTACAGCAAATCTGCATTTTTTTTAATATTTCAGATATTAACGGAAGGTGAACAGCTATCAGTGAAAATATACGTATGTAGGACATAAGCACCACTAAAAAGCCCTCTAATTTGTGGGACATATGAAAGTAAAGTCATCAGGACTTGTACCTTGTGCTGGCGATACTTGGTGATTCTGCTCCAAGCCTACATCTTTCTAGCTGATTAGCCACAATTTGCCTTTCCACTTCCAGTTCTCTGGTAAGTCTTTGAAATTGGAGCTCCTGAAATTTCAAAATAAAAAGAAAAGCATTCTTGATGTTAAAAAATGGGTGTGGATTAATTCTGAAACAATCACTGTTTCATCACAATCATGTTTCTTGTTTTGACTCTTCCTTAGTGGAATAAACTATTAGAAGATTAAAGTGGGAATTTAATGGTTCTTTAAATCTGTGATTTATGCAAATATTGATTTATCACCTGTTACAAAAGGAAAGACGTGTTTAAGCATTTGTGGATTTTATTCCTCCTGCAATTAAAATTTTTGTATCTCCTTATGTTGCCACAATCTAACAAAATCAGCGCCTATAAAGTCAGTCTTCAATTTCATCTATAACAGATGTATACTGGAAAATATTATATCCTAACCTTTCCAATTGCAAAACTTCAAATCCTAAGCTACACTATGTCCTGACTTCAGTATTCAAAAACTTAAAATTTATTATTTCAAACTGGCTGAGGGTAGAGATGTGCTATTTCACCTTTCCTGATTTCAGCTTTTGTTACATTTCTTGGTCAAAGGTACCAAACCTCAGCCTTTGTAAAAGGCTTTTGGAACATAATGCTCAGAGGAAGACATGGGAAATACAAGCGCTGCACAGAATGTTTGTGTGTTATTAAAATCTGGAAACATTTTCTATAAACACGATACTCTGAAGTCTATACTAGGTCACCAAGGGATATTAGTGATGTTTTCGTCCACAGTTAGCTTTTGTTAATGACAGAAAAGGATTCTACCAGAGCAATTGTATTATTTTTCAAACTGATATCCTACATCCCCTGAAGTTTAAGTAAACTGTTCAATACTATTTAAAAATAGATGAACACCAATATTTAATAATCTGATGAAGCAAGTCTTATATGCAAGTCAAATATAGCACAGAAGCATTCCCTTAATTTAAAGTGCAAATTACTAATAAGAGGTTTTTTTACTGAATATAAATCATGTAATTGTATTACATAGTAGTTGCATGCCTTGCCATATTACAAAAGTCACCTTCACTCACAGATTATAATTAATGCAAACTATTCTTTCACACCTTACGTTACATGGAATGACGCTTAAATATGTCACTTTCATTAATGGTCCCTGAAAGACCTCTCTACTTCTTGCAGTTTGCACACCTTTTCCGTAAGGTAAAGCATGGTTCAGCAATGTACCCTATGGCCTTCAGCAGTCTGTAAGTACCTCTCTACCTCTCACAGATCCAGTCCTGGAAGGCTTCACGGCAGGGCAAAAGAGAGGTCAGAGTAACAGTGTACTAAAAAGCTACTCTAAACCCAAGATTTACCTGGCAGAAGTAGGGATAAAGTTTCTTCTACCAACAACACAATGATATTACCCTCCAAGAACCTCCAAACAGAAGGCTAATTAGCACTGACTTCATTAGGAAGCCAGCCGAAGGCTAAATCAAACAGCAGCTGCCTACTGCCGAAGCTACTCTATATATTAGATGACAAAAAAAAAAGCTACTTCTGAAAGTCTGATTCAAACTCCATAGAACAAACTGTCCTGTTAAAGATATGCCACACAAGCTACTGCCCCTCCCAGACGATATAAGGAATTGTAGACACTTTCAAGCATTTATCAGAGCTCATTAACCAAACAGAACAAACATACCCTAATATTCCAAATATTGACCAGCAAAACTGTTTGCCTCCAGGACGTGGAACTCACCCACTACTGCCACAGGACACAAGCATTCACAGAACAAGACTGCATTTTTCTACTATTGTTCTACTAAGAGCAGTTCAACAGAACAGAATACTCTCTAGTTCTGTTAAAAACAAATATGCAAACCACGGGAGCAGCAGGAGGGAGATGTGGTCCTCAATTTCCTTCTGGCCACCCCCTCCATTACATTGGCATCTACTGTCAAGCTTCAGCATTAGAAAAGCTTAGCACAGTCAATACTTAGACATAAAAGAGCATTTTAGGACATATGTCCTCAACTTGGATTTTATTAAAACCTGCTTCTAGACAGAATTCTAAAGCTAAATCCTTTTAATCCTGAGACCTGATATGAAAAGCCTCATAAACATGATAACCAGCAGACCACAGCAAATCTTATGGGCTTGTATATGGACTAGAAAGTATGGATAGTATCAGAAGGTTTGTATGACGTGTAACTGCATCCAGTAGCAGAGACCCAGTTGTCACAGTCTGATACCAGGTCTTAGCATGATTCAACTTCATGTTATACCAAAGAGGTACACATGCACCCAGTCAGTTTGTTTGGACAGTTTCTGTTTTGGAGAGAAAATATTAAAAAGTGTATTAAGTAAAAAAAGTCAAAGACATTTATAAATGAGAACTCATTTTCCAATTCCAGGTTTGAATATAGATAACAGACGCATCTAAAAGCTGATTCACCAGCCAGCCATTAACATGCTAGTGGAGAATGGCATGATTTCCAAAAAACATTCAGATGCTGAAGCTCTGTAAGTTTTGAAGCAAATGTCAGCAAGACAAGCTTTTTCCCAAGTAAAATGTGAGGTATTATATAGCATGTAACAAACATAAATCTTTAAAATAAACAGTATTGCACTGCTTGTTTGCAGAAATAATATATTTACCCTATGTTTAAAGCTGTTTCCTGTTCCTTACTTTTAAATCAATATTTAAATAGCAATGTCATTGATACAAACCATGAATCTGAACACAAGACTCAAGTTGCCTATTATTATTTACTGATCTTTTAATTAGATGAATAAAATAAAACATATGCTAGTATGCTAGCCATTATTTGCTTCCATTCAACCAGTCTCTATTAATTTGCCTTTTCATTACAGGCAGAGGCATTAATGAAAATAACACTATTCTAGAAAACACTCTTAATACACGCTATGAATACACATTCATCGGAGCTCTCTCCTCCCTTTGCTATCTTCTCCTGCACTCTAACACAGTCCTTTACACCAGCTCGTGTATTTCTGCAGGAAGGCACTTTATAAGGCAAATGTTATCAATAAACAACTTTTGCCATTTTGCATTCCAGAAGGAAAAAATTACAGTAAATTACCAAATCCTACAAAAAGGTTGACATTGTCTAGGAAGCCTTTTTACATAAAGTGAATCAATTAAAAAGGAGCATGTAACAAAGGAAACAGGACAAAGCTCCAGTTCCAACAGTTACAATGGCAGAAATCAGATACACAAGAGAGAAAATAAAATCTGGGCTTGTCAACCAAGCTTGCATCTACACGATCACAGCTTCTTAAACTAATTTGTCACACACTTCTGTCCTAAAGGTGTTTAAGAGGTGAACCACATAATTGAGATCATCAGAAAAATCAATTATGATTTACATTTTACAAGTGTAAAACAATTACAGGTTTAAAAGGCAAAAAAGCCCCACTGAGACTAAAAGAATGACCAATGCAAGAGAAGTCTTCTCTAAAACACTACAAAAGTGTAACAGCTACAGAAAATACTATTTTTTTTCAGGACAGAAAAGCGATCAAGATAAAATACAGAAAGTGGAAGATATGCTATCTTTCTCATTTCACAGTGCAATGCAACTAATTTGCCATTTTTAAATCATTCTGATGCTCAGGAATACCTAATGTATTTTTGCAAGTGCAAGCAAAGCAGCAAAAAAAATTCAGCTCTATTTTCTAGTCTGAGTAATGTTCTTATGTGTGCAGCCTGTGGTTCCAATGAAGTAGCAAAGTTTAGATACGTTCTGAAACAATGGGTGCTGACTTTTGTATGTCTCTTCTTAAATTTGGTATCTGCAGCTGTAGTTGATATGTCTTAAATACCTGCATAAATACATAAGAGGGATAATTTTAGATGTACCATCTTCTTTACAGCTTGGAATACCTCATGTTTTAAGCCTTTTTTTCTTTTAGCTTAAATCATCATATTATAATAGAAAACTAAGTCCTAATCAATTCTAAATAAGTGCATTGATCACCTTCATAGTTTATGCTTCTTATAATGACATTTTTTACCACTCTGAATGGATACCTACCACCACCATGTTTATCTGTCAGACAGTATACTATTTATTGCAGGAACCTATTTGAATTTGTTTCTCTATCAGCTTCTCTGAAAGCAGTGGGAGAGCATGCTCTTTGAACAGGATGCTCCCATACAATGCTGGCTGCTAGCAACACAGAGAAGCTGCTGCCCTAGGCAAAAATCACAATTAACTGATTTTTATAGTACTGGCTCGTGACAAAATGACATGACAGGAGTCAAATAAAACAATTAAAAAGCTTGTTTTCATTTGCAGAACATCTATGTGGCAAGAACATACTAAAATTATAGATGTAGATTACAGAATACACTGCCATACTGCATCAAAAGGACCAACTAAATCTTCTGAAACATACACACTACAATGCCTTGGCCAGAGCTACTTTTTTTCAAAATTATCCAATATACATCGAGGGGAAAAAAAAGTCCTATAATTCTTTTCACCTGTTTAGCAGTAACTACTTAATCACCTTATAAAACTACAGGTTTTGTATTCATAACCTAAATTCCACTGCAGAACCACAGACCATATTTCTTAACACAAAGCTACAAAAAATGCTGGCTTTAAATACAATTACATTTAAGGAACAGGAAGCATATACATGGTTCAAGAAAAAGAAGAAAGCAACTTGCATTGGAAAGGCAATCATACAGACTGCAGGCAGACAAGCTTCCATGAGTGAAAACCAAAACCCATCAAATTTTGGAGCTGTGTAAGTTGCTTCTGGGGGCTAAAGTTTCTGGAGGAAGGACAAACCGTGCATGGGTGTCAACGCTGTAGTGTATACCCCAGGTGACCAACAACAGCTCTTACTTGGCAAGCTCTGCATGCCAAGTGGTAATTCATCTGCAACAATGTTGAGATCTCACTCAAGAAGACATTTCAAGGTCTTCACTGCCACAAGATACAGATGAGACAAGTTATACCAATCCTGAAAACAACATACTCTTTTCATTTGAAAGCTGAGTACCTCTGACAGGCTTGTGGCTCCCTGGCAAGTGAAAACAATTGCCAATACACTATGCTGGGCTATTAACAGAAAATATTTGAAAACAGGTAAGTAATGGGAATTTGTATGACTGACCATGAAGACTGTCATTCTCCCGTTGCAGGCTTTGGATAATAAAAGAAGGTTTAGAGGCAATTCTGTTCTTTCTATCTGCATCCCATTATGATACCACGTTGCAGAGACCCAACATTTTCATTTTTGTTAACAAGGAACTTTTACCCCTCAGTAACATGGATGAGGATGAGGAGTCTACATTCACAACGTTGAAAAATAAAAATTACTTTCTTCCTGCCCTGTTGTGATTTGAAAACCTCTGACAAAACACAGATAACTTTAAACAAACCATGGTCCAATTGGCTAACTGAAGGTTTTCTGGTGACAACTATGCAAGAATCAGCAGCAATGGCAGAAGCGGTGAAGACAAGTCACAAACTGTTTCTGAATGGTAGGTGCCTGGCTAATCAGACCAGGGTCGCGCAAGCTGGGACATCTGAGAGAGATGATGCCATTGACAGAGAGATGCACCTCTTGCAGTTTCTTGGCTTCTACCAGTTCTCAATGGCTGCTGTGGTAGAAGACAGGGCTAGGATGGGATGTTATTTCAAGTTATAGTAACACTGGGATATGTTAAGTTGCTTCAATTGCCAAATGTCACTGTCTGTGAAATATTAAGAAGTAATTGTAAGATGAACTATGAAATGTTTACCTAATTAAAAAAATGTTGCTGTTGAACAATTCAGTTGAGCATCTTCGAGTAGTTTGAGTTGATGATCTAAGAAAGCATAGCCTATATTTGAGCGGAATACTTTTACCTTGCATTTACTATTTCTCATTCAACTGCAACATACAGTGCAGAGACACATAACTCCCATTGCCTATGAAAGTTCAAATGGTGCTAAAGAAGACAATTACATTTTGGACATTTTTATGATACAATTGTGCAACAAAGAAGAGGACAAACAAAATTAAGTTCATTTATACCTTCTTCACATTAACCTCCTGCACTGATTTATGCAGAGTTCTACATATTTCCACTTGCTGTAATTCAGAGCTAGATCAAGCAACTGACTACTTAAAAACACACTGAATACTGTATTTTTCCAACAGGAATATCATACGGTAGTGACCTAATATTTAAATTCTCTACTAGAATCTATTGAGAAAAAAATCTGTACTTTTAAATAACCATATTAGATCAACTTTAACATTTGCCGTAAAAATAAAGTTTACTCACGCACACAACTGCATTTGCATGCTTTCAGTATCTCAGTATCTTACAAAATAGAAGACAAAAGATAAAAAACTGGACAGGGTAAAGAGAATCACGGATTACAGGATGTGAAATGACACAGCTACAATTATTGGCTGATCACACTTACTCTGTATTCAACAGCAGCAGACCATTAAAGCCCTTAATACTTTTATGCCTGCATTGTTCACTAGTCTGGTAAAACAGTTTAGTGCTACTCTAGCTGATGAGGGATCAAAATTTAAGCAATTCATGGAAAGCTTACTCTTAGTCAATGGTAGAAAGGAAGAATGCCACTTGAGGTATTCACTGACTACATTTGAGCAGCATCCTCTTTGGAAACTGTTTGATACAATGCGAGGTTCTTTTAAATTGGTGCTGAAGCCAAGTATGCTGTTCTGCCAGCTGGTGATTAGAGTTCAGTTGCTGCTGAGTAGGTAGGCTGGTAATCTAAACATAAAAGTGTTACAAAAGGTATAAATACTCCAGTACATTTCAGGGGTACCCACAGTTCTAGGCAGGCTCTTTTTCAAGGGAAATTTCTCGTCAGAAGCCTAACAGTACATGCTAGAAAGAAAAATTAATTTCTAGACCTTCATATGAATAAAGGAGTACACAGAATTTTGATTAAGGAAACGCAAGTCAGCAGGAGAGTGCCTGAAGAGCAGCACAAAGGAACCCCAGCCAGTAAGACAGCTTCATCGGGGGCCCAACTTAAACGCCTCTATGCAAACGCACGTAGCATGGGGAATAAACAAGAGGAGTTAAGAGACGTGTGCATGCCTGCAGGGCTACACCTTATTGGCATCACGGAGATGTGGTGGGATGGCTCCTATGATTGGAGTGTTGGGATGGAAGGATACAGGCTCTTTAGGAAGGACAGGCAGGGGAGACGAGGAGCGGGTGTCACCCTCTATGTCAATGACCAGCTGGAGTGCATGGAGCTCTGCCTGGGGATGGATGAGGAGCCGACCGAGAGCTTGTGGGTCAGGATTAAAGGGAGGACAGGGACAGGTGACATTACAGTGGGGGTCTGCTACAGGCCACCCGACCAGGAAGACAGAGTGGATGAGGCCCTCCATAGACAGATAGGAGCAGCCTCACGCTCACAAGCCCTGGTCCTCATGGGGGACTTCAACCACCCCGACACCTGTTGGAGGGACAACACGGCAGGGCATAAGCAATCCAGGAGGTTCCTGGAATGCGTCGATAATAACTTCCTTCTCCAAGTGACAGAGGAGCCAACGAGGAGAGGTGCTATGCTGGACCTTGTTCTCACCAACAGGGAGGGGCTGGTGGGGAATGGGAAGCTCAAGGGTGGCCTGGGCTGCGGTGGCCACAAAATGGTGGAGTTCAAGATCCTTAGGGCACCGAGGAGGGCGCACAGCAAGCTCACTACCCTGGACTTCAGGAG
>NW_008824058.1:515938-522218 GCF_000699105.1 Pygoscelis adeliae
CCTCTCCTATGAAGAAAGGCTGAGAGAGTTGGGGTTGTTTAGCCTAGAGAAGAGAAGGCTTTGGGGAGACCTTATTGCAGCCTATCAGTACTTAAAGGGTGCTTATAAAAAAGATGGTGGCAGACTTTGTAGCAGGGCCTGTTGCAACAGGACAAGGGAGAATGGCTTGAAACTAAAGGGGGGGGAGATATAGACTAGATATAAGGAAGACATTTTTTATGCTGAGGGTGGTGAAACACTGGACCAGGTTGCCCAGAGAGGTGGTGGATGCCCCACCCCTGGAAACATTCAAGGTCAGGCTGGATGGGGCTCTGAGAAACCTGATCTAGTTGAAGATGTCCCTGCCCATGGCAGGGGGGTTGGACTAGATGACCTTTAGAGGTCCCTTCCAACCCAAACTATTCTATGATTCTATGAGTTAATCGTTTCATCTGAGACAGGAGTGACATATATTTTGTCCTAGAATAAGAGCCTTGGCAAATGGACTTCTCAGACTTGATTCACCAAAACTGGAAATGCTTCTAAACAGCAGAAATAGTAAACTTCAAAGTTCTGGGATTAAATAAGGAAGAATGGCCTATGTGATTGAACACAATATTAAGAGAGTTGCAAAAAAACCCAGTTCTTCCAGTCATCCAGAAAATGTTGACAAAGTTTTTTGTTTCGCTCACACAAAATTTGGAAGTCCATTTAATAAAAAGTACCGCCTTCATTTCAGAACTGATACACATTTATCCACCTAATTGATCACTAGATGCGTGCAGATCAGAATTTCAAAGTGAGACTGTACAATGTTTGTGCCTAATTACTGGAAGTGCATTTACTAAGTCTTTTTTTCAGGTATCTTGTTGAAGTGACATGCCTACACAGTTGGATTACAGACTACTTGATATAAAGCACTACATATCTGAATTGGTAATCTCCCAAACTTAGTATCAAAATACTGTCATTCTAGTAAAGATGTTTTTAAACATGCAATAATAAATTCTTTGCTTTATGGAGAATGTATTCTTTCCTCCACTTCCATCTGAAAAACTTAGGGGTTTGCCTTTCCCCCTCTCTCCCCCGCAAACCGTATAAAAAACATCTGAAGAACTATGTAAAGAATTTTGTACTTAAACAATAAAGAAGGGAAAAAAGCAAACTGCACACTTTCTAAGAATATTATATGGTTCAACACAGTTATACAAAAGGAAAAGGTTTTGCTGAAGTTTTGAACAAAAGTGAACACTTCTAGGAAAACACTTAGGAAAACCCGAGATTTATGATTATTCATCCAAAAGCATATCCAATCATTCTTACTCTATTGTCACCTATTTACAAAAGAAAAGGTGAAAATTTGTCCATCTTTAGGTGTCAAAAACTAGACCAATGAACAAAGAAACTAAAGAAACCTGCCACTGCTGCAAGTGCTTCTTTCTTAGCAAAGAAATTAAAAACAGCATATTCATGTTACTTTTGAAAATTGGATCTGTGGGTAGTTTTTCTTGCAAGACCTTTTCTCTCAGCCCAATCACTGAAAAAGAAAACTAACGTGCTAAGCAGGAAATTCAATTCCAAATGATCCCATTTAATCTTGCCAGTTCAGCAGCAATTCATTCCAAATTCAGCAGCATACGGGTTACACGTGTAAAGTAGCAGTGATTCCACAAATCTATCTGGACTACTTGGCAACTAGCTGCCCCTACATTCTCCCCCGCCCCAAAAGTTAGTGCTATGATGCTGACCCTCCAATTTGTAACAATTTGTTATTTTAGTATGAAAATAGTCGATTTACTTTCAATATGGCTAAGAGACTCCCTACAGAACTCAACTAAATATTTATCCAAGTTCTCCCCAGGATTCAGAAATATAGGCACGTATATTTTAATGCTTTAGTTTTACTTAAAACTTGTTTCAGCATTCCCTAAGAAACTTCTATCCATTATAGCATGGAAACTTCATAACATTTTAGAAGGGAAATACATATTTTAGGGAAAAAAGAACCCAAACAAACTAAAACCTCCAAAACAAACCTACAAAAAACAACCCCCTCCCCAAACCAAAAAAACCCACAACCCATCATCAAATCCACTAAAAGAAAAGGCCAAAATATGTTTCAGCTTCATTACAGTTAACCTTAGGATTTCCCTGCATTTAAAAGGAATTCCTCTAGTAGAGATGCCACTTATACCAGTAAAAGTCAGTCCTTCCCTTGATTTTCATCCAGAAGTATATCCACTGATGTATCCACAAACAGAAAACAACCTGGTAAAACAACTATCCCCCCTACCCCAACCAAAGCCAGTGGTGGTTGTGGTCATAGTGTCATAATTTATACTAATTAGGGATGTATTTTCACATTAAAAGAAAACTTGAGTTTTGTCAGAGAAGCACAAAGCTGTATTAATCCAAGTTTCTTCACAGATTACACTTGTTCTGCACATATTATTTTATAACACTGAAAGTGAATTGCAATGTTTCTTTCCTAAAATATAATCACGTGAGATTTACACAGCTGTCTGACAATTTTGCCTCAAAGAAAGACTGTTCAGAGTTCAGGAGACACACTCTGGTTTGGTAAAAAAGTTGCTTTAAACGGATTTGGGATTATAGGAAACAAACAAATGGAGAGTTTATTTAAAGTGGCTTGTAGGGTTCATAAACTAATTAGTGCAACTTTTTATATAATCGTATCTACGCCACTATGGTAGAAAGCTTTACAAAGTCATCCAGTAAATTTATCTACCTATTTCAGAACTACTGTAGTAATTTTAAAAGTTTTTATTAAGTTAAAATCTTGCACAATTTGACAAGTAATAATAAAGGCTTTTCTGAATTGTGTTTCCACTGTAGTAAGTGTCTCTGAAGTAATGAAGTTAAGGTGTGGCAACTCTACTTTACAAATTCAGACCTACTGCAAATAAAGAGAGATTCCTGTACAAAAGGAAGTTAGGCCATAGCAAAAGTATAGTAGTTTCTGTTCAAGCTTAATAAAGTAAATAACTGCACTGGAAAATATTCTGTTCTGGGCTTTCTGCCATACAGGAAGGGTGTTGAATATGTCAGTGTCCACAATTATTATCAACAGAAAAAAATACCAGAAAGCAACAGTTCAGCTCTTAATTATTTCATGTTATCATTTTCAAGAGTGAAGTACAATTTACATCTTCCTCCCCCTTGTATTCGTTCTGATGTGTCTATACATTTTAAAGTTAGGCTACAGTTCTGAAGTTTGTGTTTCACTATTAAACACAATTTTATTTTTTCCTTTCGTCAGAATTGAGTTACTTAATAGTCCACATATTTAGTAGGTGTTATGAATGGAAAGGGGAAGAGGTTTTAACCTCCTTTTTAAAATGAGGAAATATTCCATTATCATTTTTTCTCTAAGAACAAGAAAAAGATAAAAACCCTTTCTTGGGTAGGAAAGGGGATGTTAACAAATGCCTTTTTACTGTTTACTTACCATGTATCAACCTAACGTAGACAACGTTGTCATAATTGTATGTTCAGTTTAAGCAATCACTATTGCATCAAAACCACACAAAAGCAATTCTGGATAGTAATCACAGCAGTAAGATTATTGGCTGGTGATCACTAGCAATTACAGTACTGTCATTTATTGCAATGCTGCTCATCAACTAAGCTACCATTATGAGCATGTTCTTTGTGAACTGCAAAATAAAATGGACCAACTTAAAAATCACCACAGATGTACTTTAAGCAAATAAGTTCCAATTGACATTTGTGATAAGCTAAGATGGCACAAGGCAACCTACCGTCTCAGACAATGAGAGGTGACTCAAGATCACTATAACTCAGATGACTGATTACTTGTATCTTGATAGCCTCCAGCGTTAATATCCTCCACATTGGAATATTTAATATTAGTTTTAATATCACTAAGAAATTACTAGGGTTGCTATTATCATCTTAAAATACTTGTGATACTATTAATTTAGGCATGAAAATAAAGATCTAAATTTCATCATCCTGCGGGAAATTTTAATTTAAGACTGAAGGTTCTATGGGTATGAAATCTGTTGATATCAAGACCATATAATCTAATTCTCAACTTTTTTTTAATATTAGTATGGGACAACATATGAGAACTAATACATGAAGTGTTTGCATTTAGAGTTAGTATCATGAATCAAGTACTGATTTATCTTGAAAGAAGTTCTGAAACAGAGACAGCAAGTCAGATTTATTCTGAAATTCAGGTGTTACAATTTATGTATTAAGCCAAGAAAAATGATCATTTTTTTCTAGTTCTGACGATGAAAGCCAACTATTACTTCTCTCCCTGTGTTTTTTTAAAACAAAAACAAACCCCAGAAAACCCCAAAAATTTCAGTTAGAACATTCCTTTGTAAAACTACAATTTTTTCCCCTTGAATGATCTTTACAAATTAAGGCTGAACTTTTATTTCAAACACAATTTTATTTTCCCTATAGAGACTATCACTAAGATACATCTCCATAAATGCATTGCAGATTAAAATATATTACTACCTTGGTACTGATAACTGAAACCAAACTCAAAGTTTAAACCCCATTCTTTAACAAAATTAATCATGCCAAAACCTTTATGTGCAGATTTCTGTAACACTGTAACACAACTTTGCAGAATGTACAAAAAGGACTGGTTCTCAATGTTGCATCAATCCCACATTAGGTTTTCTTTTTTATTTTTTAAACAATAAGCCTGCATTTCAAGTCTGATTTACAACAACAGTGCATACATTCCAAGGGATACAGAATACCATGATGATGCTTCTGTTCAATGCAATTAAATGAACCTTTTATATTCAGATTCTAACATCCTGACCTACAAAATACACTATACCAGCACCAGGCAACATGTTTTAGAAACAATGATGTTTTTTTCCAGCAATGCAATAAAAGACAATGGTTAACTCCACAACGCATACTGAATTTCTGAAAACAAGGCATATACCTGTTCCTTTACAGAAGCTAAAATGGTAGTGGCAGTAGTCTCTGGTTCCATGCCTGGGCCTGTGGAAGTTTCCTGTGTTGTCTGCGGCAGCCCCTCCTCCACCACTGGGGTCTGCTCAGGGGCTGGCATTTTGCCTGTAATAACAATATTTTAAAATAGTTTACATTTTGAGCCAGTGATGTTTAAGAAAATTCAAGTTTTCAGGATTATAAATTCTTTTTTCTAAAACCTTTCCAAACAACCAAATTAGCAGAGAACTTTGTATTATTAATATCAACATATTGTATTATTAATATCAATATTACTGTGGTTCACCTTCATAAACTGAAATCAGAATTATATACAGAATGTGAGGGTTGGGCAGAAGCAACCAGGCAGCATGACGTTTAAAGATTATTTTTAAAATACTACTTTGTGGTAGTTACTAAAGGTAGCAAAATCCAAGATGCGTGAAAAATACTAGTGTTAAAAATCAAGAACACCCAGGATCAGTCAAAATTTACCACATATGCAGTTTTTAGCATAGAAGAATGACATGTAACAGCAGAATGCTTTGCTGTGAGGAACAAACCATGGAAGAGACTAATTATGGTAATAAAAAGTTAATGGGAATAATGCTTCTAGTGTTCTTTTTGCAAAAGAGGAAATTAAAACACTAAAGTTAAACCAATTGCCCTGGGCTATGGATAGCGTGGAAAGGACAGACAGGATTAGCACTCAAGAACCCCAAACCTCATTATCGTGGAGGCAGCACACTAACTATTCCAGTACATGCAAAAAAAGCAATTAATTTGTTCAACTATAGAAGTCACTATTAACTAATATCACAGAGATAGTTACGAAGTGTTTAACACTTCGAAAATAGCAAGCAGGTGGCATTGATGTAATTTCTGCACATATAACACGCTTTAATTTCCTTCAGAAAAAAGAAAATAAAGCTCATAAGGTCTAATGTTAAAAGTAGTCAATATTTCATTTCAGATTTTCAGAACAAACTCCTCAATACTCCTAGAGGAGACAAATATGAACAGCACCTTCCTTCTCTTCATTTTGCAAGGAGCAGCTTACACTGCAAACAGGCTCCAAGGCCAGGAACAGACCCGTAAGACTTCTCAGTCATGACGTCCTGGTTAACAGGGGTCAGAGGTCCCGGACGACTGGAGGCTGGCCAATGTGACGCCCATCTACAAGAAGGGCCGGAAGGAGGATCCGGGGAACTACAGGCCTGTCAGCCTGACCTCGGTGCCGGGGAAGATTATGGAGCGGATCATCTTGAGGGCGCTCACAAGGCATGTGCGGGACAACCAGGGCATCAGGCCCAGCCAGCACGGGTTCATG
>NW_008824058.1:522586-542650 GCF_000699105.1 Pygoscelis adeliae
GACACCAAGTTGGGCAGGAGTGTTGATCTGCTCGAGGGTAGGAAGACTCTGCAGAGGGATCTGGACAGGCTGGATCGATGGGTCAAGGCCAACTGTATGTGGTTCAACAAGGCTCAGTGCCAGGTCCGGTGCCTGGGTCACAACAACCCCATGCAACGCTACAGGCTTGGGGAAGAATGGCTGGAAAGCTGCCCAGCGGAAGAGGACCTGAGGGTGTTGGTTGACAGCCGGCTAAATGCGAGCCAGCAGTGTGCCCGGGTGGCCAAGAAGGCCAAGGGCATCCTGGCCTGTATCAGAAATGGTGTGGAATCACCCTACAGGATTGCTTGCCCTCTCGGGACTTTTTCTGCATTGGTGCCTATACACAGAGGCTGAGTACAGGCAAAGCACTATGTTGTCAGAGGACTTCTATGCTACTACAGGCAGCCTTGGGCAGAAAAGATGAGTGGAAACCAGAAGAGAGAGGATGTAAGAAAAAGTACTTTTGTTCCGCTTCGTGTACAGCGGCACGTGCACCATGAGGAGGACAACTTCTGGTCAGGCTTACGAGCCTCTTCAAGTGTGTTAGCAGGTGGTCTTTATAAACTACACTATTCGTCTGCTAAAAGAGCTGGTATCACAGTTAATGTGCAGTTTCACATCAGCCACTGAGGGAATCAAACAAAAGCTTCAGAGAAACTAAAGTGAGATGAGTGATGAGAGGCAGTGGAGTAGTCATGGGGGCAACATATGGTGCAGGAGCCTGGTCACCCATCAGCTTCTACCACCGTGAACGGAAAAAGAAAAGCTGCTTCCAAAAGCATGTTAGAGCAAAAGCCTCACTCAGGCTCAGCAGCTTTCTGGAGAACGGCCTCTCCTCCCCTCAGCAACTGCACAAGTCATACAGGGAGACTGTCCAGTAACCTGAAAAGAGTCTGTATAAATAGCCCATTTTCACTTTATGTCCATATTGCATTTATTTTCTGGAACAAAGAGAAAGAAATTGCACAAATACCGCGCTGCCAGGTTTCTGGCATCAGGATTGCAGAGGGAAATCCAAACACACTAGTTTAGCGACAAAGAACAACTCCTTTTCCTTCTTCCCTCACCTCACCTTCCAACAGGACTGAACCACCATCATGGCAACAGAAAGACTATGCCACACTCTGTCCTTCTCCTAATCTAAAAAAAAAAATTAAGTCCAGAGTACATGTTTCTTCCTCTCCCACCACAAGCACAGCACCTCAACACCCCAATAAAGCCCTTCCCCGCCAGCCCAACCTTACCTCGCCCACACACTGCTCTGTGAGGGAGAGGAGGCCCCGCCACCGCCATGCTCGCCGGCTCCAGCTTGGCACCACTCCTCGCCACCAACCACCGGGGCAGGTGCTCAGGCCCTGGCCACAGGGGAGTGGGGCACAGTGGCAGGCTGCAGGGTGCGCAGCCCCCCAGCCCTCCCCACCCCCCAGGCCGCCAAGCCCCAGGGGGCAGGAGGCAGCAGCCCCACCTGGACCACGGCCTCCAGCCCGCCTCTCTTCTCCTCTCCTCTCACCTGCCCATTCCTGGCTGGCTCCGAATAAATACACTCTTTGCTTAGATGCCACAGATTTGGTGAGAGAAACAGGGAGGAAAGGGAAGAGAGCACGAGAAAGGGAGGCGAGACAATGTTTTCCTGGCCCTCCCATGCCTGCTGTTCCGCTCCCCAGGCATGGCGGTGCGGCCGCACCTGATGGGACCATGGGGCAGGCAGCCCCGGCAGGGCGGCTCTGCAGAGACCGGCACTGTGCACAGCCCACCCACCCCTCCAGGCAGCGGAGGTGAGAAGCCCTCTTCCTTCATGACTGGAGAAGGAGCGAAAGGCAGCACTGCCACCTCCTCCAGCTACCAGAGTCCTTACCTCTACCGCAGAAGCTAGAATACAGTAAGTTGATTTTCTAACAACAACAAAAAAAAAAAGGAAAAAAAAAGAAAAAAGAAAGAAAAGCAAAAGATAACCATTTCTTCCACTGTCACTTTATCAGACTCAATTGATCGCAATCTGTGTTGAAAGGCCTGTGGGTATGTCTGAAGGAGACCGAGGTGGGTCCCTCGCAACTGGAACAGAACTTACTCTTGGAAAATAGATATGAAGTAGTATTACATGCTACTTGGCTTGCAGAGTACCACCAAACAAAAAAACAGCCACGTCTGGCACTTTTGAAACAAGATTTTTATTCATTTCAAGCTTGCAAATACAAAGGCTGCCACAGAGATTTTCGTAAGCCAACTGTAAGCCTGGCATACACCTAAAACTTCAAGGACCCTTGTTTCTACAAGAATGAGTCAAATAGCATTCAAGAAAGCCGAATAAAAACCATGTTCTAATAGTTATAAACGGATTTTGAAAAGTCAAAGTGAAAGATGTAACTTTAAGGTTTTAGAGAATAAAAATGTATTCTTTTAAGGTTTTACTTGTAAAAATCAACGCTTTCATCAACCTGTAATAATCCAAAGAATCACAGAATACATGTTACGATTCCCTGGGTCATACCTGATTTTTTTAAATCACTTTCCAGAGTTCTTTTATGACTAGAACTCAGTATTTCAGGTTTCTAAATGGACTGTTAAATTTGCAAGCATACCATGAAGTAATAAAACTATCTAGTCAAGCTTTTCCTTCATTTAGGAATATTTGCTAAGTAATCAAAAGGCCAAGTCTCAAAAACTCTCACAAGTTACACGAGTTTCTTTCAGAAATGGGCTGCTTTCTTGTCCATACATCCCAACATGTCTTCATCTGCATGGTAACCAGGGGAGTGTCCATTGTGTTTTGGGAATTCCAGGTGAGAAACACAAAATACAGTACGATAATAAAGCAAATCTTTCAAATAAAGGCAGCACTGAATTCTCAATTATGCAGTTATGCATGTCTGTTGCTTTAAATCAATTAAATATTTAGATGTGTTGTGGTTTAACCCCGGTGGGCAGCTCAGCCCCACGCAGCTGCTCACTCACTCGCCCCCAGTGGGATGGGGAAGAGAACTGAAGGGTAAAACTCGTGGGTTGAGATAAAGGCAGTTTAGTAGAGAAAGCAAAAGTTGCACACACAGACAAAGCAAAACAAGGAATTCATTCACTGCTTCCCATCAGCAGGCAGGTGTTCAGCCATCTCCAGGAAAGCTCAGATTCATCATGCGTAACAGTGGACTGAGAAGACAAATGCCTTAAGTCGTCCGTCCGTCCCCCCCTCCTTCTTTCAACCCACTTTTATTGCTGAGCACGATGCCATATGGTATGGGATATCCCTTTGCTCAGTTGGGGTCAGCTGTCCCGGCTGCGTCCCCTCCCAGCTCTTTGTGCACCCCCAGCCTGCTCGCTGGCAGGGCAGTGTGAGGAGTGGAAAAGGCCTTGAGGCTGTGCAAGCGCTGCTCAGCAGTAACTAACACACCCCTGTGTCATCAACAACTGCTTTGGTCACAAATCGCAGACAGCACCATAGGAGCTACTATGAAAAAAATTCAACTCTATCCCAGCCAAAAATCAGTACAACATGCCATCATGGTCACACTTTTTAAGTTTCCAGTTCTTTCCAAAGGTTTAACTATGGTTTACAAAGATAAGTTATGAGATACCTTAAAACACTGAAATCAGTGCAATATTTATTCCATCAAACAAAAGAGACTTCTTAATTTTCTTTAAGACATATGGGGAAGAAAAGCTCAGCTTTTTTTTTTTTTTACTTAAAAAAAAACACCTTGACTTTTTGAAGCTTCTATCTATGATATGCCACAAAAGTACTATTAAAATGTAGTGCCGATTCCTTGTAAGTGATCACTTTCAAAGTATATTGTCTACCTGAATGCTTAAAACTGGACCGACTAAAAACCTCTACAAAAACATGATTTAAAAAGCACAGATGTGAGATGATCTCAATTTGTCTTTTCCATAATTTTATCTGTCACTCTCTTCTCACCCCAACACTGTGAAATACCTCTTCAACCTATCTGTAGTAAATTTCTGTAACCAGTCAAGAAAATGTACATCCAAACTAGTTGGAAGGTACGGTAATTTCTCTGAACAGAGAATATACCCAATATTGAGTCTCTAATAATAACACTCAGATGAAAACCAATCAAATTAATTATTAATGAAGATGTCAATGTTAAATGTACATCTATCTCAGTGTTAAGAAGTGTAATTAGAACACTATACCCTTCCACACAGGCAGTTGTTTTAACTGCTGTTCTTTCAATTAACACGTTTCTTGGCAAAGTTACTGATTTTCTAATCTCAATTTCAAGATTAGACAGCTGTTGGCTTTGATCCTACAAACACTTACATACACACTCAAGCTATTGCAAACGAGTACGCTCATTCACTCCGACCTCCTGTGTGGCCAGGCAGCTGCCAGGCGCATGAGCTCAGGGTGATGTGGTGCAGGAAAGGAAGGAACGGGGAGATGCTGTCTGAAGCCCAGCTCCTCAGAGGACCCTGTCCCCACCACCGTGCCTCCGTCTAGGCATGCTGTTTGAGGAAAGGAACTCACAAAGTCAATTTAGATTCTCATATTCACTTTACAGGAATAGGAAATACCAAATGCAGGATTCACATGAGCCTTAAAACCAGGTACAAGTAAAACTCAGGAGGAGTTAATAAGAAAACCTCTTTCTTCCTTACGCAAGACCGGGATTTACTGGCTGAAGATACTTCCTGAGTTGTGTTACTCACTCCCTTCGGGTATGGATAACTGGTTCATTACTGGAAAACAAACAACCAGACTTCATCCCTCAAAAAGTTAGGTCCATAGTTATATTGCCTGCCTCTTTTGTCATGGCCCAGCAGTTAGACCTCACGTAGAATGGGAGACTTTGTTCCTACATCTTTCCACGTCTGTCCAAATCCTCATCCCCTACAACCCTTCGCTGCAGTATCACAGCTACTAAGCTGCAGTCAGAATGGATGTGGGGCTGCTTTCTACAAACCTTATATGTGGATGAATCAGACAATATACACAGGTACCATTTCTAAATGCACCTTAAAGCTTCCCTGTATCCCAGCTCTTTTAATTCTCACACTGCTCCTGCACATTAAAGATACTGAGATCTATGTAGCCATAATGAAAACTCAGAAAACATTTTACTGTCCTGCTGCTTTGTGCAATGCATTTCAGCATATCTTATTCACATAACTTCATAGAATTCCTGAATATGAGAGAAAAGTTTACAGATTAAGTTCTCTGCTATAGCAAAGAATACATGACAATTGAAAGACTTAAATGTTCTGAGATGATCTTTTGGTGGATGTTGCAGAACTACAGATTTGTGAATGGTGTAAATGGTTCTAGTATAGCTCAAAAGTGTAATGTGAGATCCTTTGAAACTTTTGGGGGAGATTAACAGCAGACTTGAGAACAGTAAGAATTTGCTACTATTTTCAGCAGATTTCAGTCTCTGATCAAAATAATGTATTTTCAATCATTTAAATAATTTTTTCAGAAAAATTGTTAAATGCTTCATCTTGTAGCATATGTCTAGGAAAATTCTCAACACCTATTCTGAATTTTGAAATTCTCTATTTAAAAAGTAAAAGACAAAAGAACAGAAGCAGTGACAATCTAGCTCTAAGGCTGGCCTGCATTTACATTTTCAAACGAGATGCAAGTGTGCAAGGAAAATAAAGCTGTTCAATTTGAAGCCTCTAGTCTGAAACACCCTACAATAATTCTGAAAATAGTGGCTTTTCCGTCCTCTCTACCATGGAGGCTCACTGAAATGGTTTCATGAAACCACACAGTAAGTCAGATCAGAGGAAACCAAGCCATCAAAAAGAGGTAGCTTTCAATCCAACAAGTGTACGGCAGAGACCATCTCTTTAGGCAACTGCAGGGATTTGCTTGAGTAAACCACATTTCAACAGCCACTTTAACTGTCTCTTTAGAGGATACCTATTGCCTCCACTATGCACAATTAGGTTGTTTACATCTAGCACACAAAAGCACCTACTCCTAAAAACCTCCCAGATGTTCTCCTTTTGTACAAATGCAGCAGACTTCTTGGCACCCCAGCATTGATGATGGGGCAGATTCACCAGTTCTCTTTAGTAGCTTGCCAATCCTGGCTTTCACAGTGGTCCTCTAAGCTTGCAGTGAGGTTGTTGTAGGTTGCCAAAATGCATAATGCTTTCTTTTGTGTCTGATCAAATGGTCAAACAGCTGCAAAGCAAATAGGTTCAGTGAGTTCATCTGACACAAAGCTATGCTTTTTTTTGGGGGGCGGGGTGTATTTTTCTGAACCAGCCAATCTTGCAGCCGTACAATCACTGATGCAAGGAAGGAACAAGAATACACAGTTGAGAAGGAGAGAAGAAATATGAGAAATCACTCAGTGTAGGAAACCATGCTTTAATTCTTCATTCTCATTAGTCTCTACTCCCCACCTTCCACTGCTCCTCCTGTTATTTTCTTAGAGATATCCAGGTAGTTTTGCCAGCACCGAGTAATCCCTCTCCTTGTAGTGCGGGCCCAAGGAGAACCCAGACCTTTCCAGGTTGCCTGCAAAACAGCAAAAGCAGTACTTTTCCACAGCTTCCTACTCATTTCCCTCCATATTCCTCTCACCTTCCTTACACAGGTGATTCTCCCAAATTTTCTCTTTACCTGTGTTCCCTGTTTCTGAGCGTCCCATTGCTGACCTGAAGCAAGTAACAAAAGTCACCAGAGTAATTCGCATTGAAGAGGTAATATAATTCTTATGAATGCTGTCAACTAGGATAGGATAGACTGTATTACTTTCATGAGGGAAACATGAGAAAAAACAACGAGCAACATCTCATCACTAAAAATGCTCATATTTATCTAGCTACAAGGTTAACGCAGGCAACAGGAGTAAATCACCAAGGACACCAGAGCGATACTTGTTAGCACGGAAGAAGAAAGCTCCAATAAGCTAAAATCAATTTGCTGGGACACTGACAGTTATTAATTATACAAGTAAGTTATTCTTACAAATCTATGCTTAAGCAACACGGCACATCTCAGCTCTCAGTCAAAGACTCTTGTTTTTTCATTTACAGTATATGTGAAAGTCAAAACCAAATCAAGACTTACTACATTTCTACAGTTTTTAGATGAAGACATGATTAAAATTTATCTGATTGTTTGAGTTACTTCACAGACATGTCAGTACACTTCTAGGTATGAGTAGCTCCTATTAGCTCCATCCTGCTACAAGGATGGAGTGTTGCTCGCCTACAAACTAGGCAGTGATTTGCATTCTCAAGCTTGGTGCAACCAAGTGACTGAACTAAGAAACTCTCTATTATGTCTACCAGTCTATAGTCATGTGTTTGGATGAAAAGACAGCAGATGACAACTTATCCACTTGCAAAGATGATGCAAGCAATTAAAAATGGATTATGTGAAAGATGGCTCAAACGTTTACATGAAAAATACGTTTAAAAATTTCCAGATGCAGTAAGTCAAGTTACTTCAAATAACAGGATGTTTAGCTTATAGTGTGATAAGATATCACTTTTCTTTATGGACATTAGTAGTGCAGAAGTTTTGTTCACATGGGCTTAACGATGAAACCAGGGAAGCAAATATATTATCTGATGAAAACATGGAAGAAATTGACTTCTGTAATGACAGGATAAAAAAAAATTACACCTACATAATCCTGCAGACTGAGCCCCTCAGTAACAAAAGAAACTTACATGCAACTGATCCACTGTCTGAGAAATGTGGGAGATGTGTTCAACTATCTTACTGCTAAATTTACTGTCTTCCTCATCCCTTTTTCTTTTCAGGATACATTTTTTCCCCCTTTTTTTTTTTAAAATACATTCAGGTTCAAAAGGCATCTGGTGCTATGTCCTTTTTAAAATGTTAAAAATTATTACCCTAGCTTTTGAATAAATGTATTTTTGTTACAGCTCCTCGTAAAAGACAGCCTTTTTTTTTTTCTGGCCGATGGCTACATACTTTAACTCCACTCTAGTGAGCAGGCAAGATTCTACATCCGCAAATATCCAGTCGTAACATGCTCCCAAGATTAATATTTTTATAACTTTCAAACTAACCATTCAATAGAAGAGATCACACAGATATAGAAGACAACCATTTTGAATAAAGGCATATTTACGATCATATCCGTCAAGGCCTGAGGCACTATTTGTAGCTCACCTTAAAAAAAAGAAGAATCTTTGTCACCTGAAGGATGTCTGGAGAACGTTCGCACTTCACAAATATATGAAGTACCACAAGCTAATTGGTAATAAATAGAGTTTTCAGTAGTTTAAGTCAACAAGGCTCTGTGCCTTAAAGAAAACACAAATGACAGACCCCAAATCTGAACCTTTCCTTTGGACCATCCCGAGTATGTATTGCTCTGTTCAGCCCATATATCTGAATCCATTGCCATTTAGAACAACCTCACCAGAGCACAGTGCTCAAAACCAAGTCTGCAGACTAGCAAACAAACAGCAGATTTATCTCGAGGGATAAAGTTCAGTCTTATCCTAGTGCAGACTGAGAGGGAGGAGGGATCTGTAGTATCACAGAAGGATTTTAGATTTTCCACACAGACTGTCAGGTGACAAAGACATTAATCAATTCTTAATTCAACCATTCATAGAAGGATAAATTCTTAGTTTGCTGTTGGAATACTCTCAATTCATTTAGGGTATGAAGTCATTCAGAATGAATGTCACAGAACAACATAACTTAAAAATTGTAATGGCTGAGTAACTGCAGTGCATGTATGCTGTGCAGTACTGCTACTAAATGCTTGCAAAGTGTAGGAGCTCCAAACTGACACTTTTCAATCTCCCACCTGAAAACTCCTATAAACAAGCAAACGGGAGTTAAACTGAGAATAATTGTAAGTAAAGATATAAACACTTATGAAGCAGAACAATACCTGCAGGTATTACTAAATTTCCACTTATATTTTCTCCTAGCCCTGTAAAATTATTACTGAAGTATTGCTCCATACATTATTGCTAGATATAATGCACACTAACTGTAGGCAGATGTATTTCAACTGGAAGCGTTATAAAACCAAATTCATTTTATATGCATTTATAGAAGTATGCTTCTCAATTTTGTCATATAGTATATTGGAAAAAAATTATTATATAAACAATTTTCCCAATGATAAAAATTGACAGCTACAACCACAATTTTAAAAGACAGCTGAAGAGTCACAGACTTCCACAGCTCCCCCTGTTTTCCCAATGCAAGTTTTTGAGGGACGTGGTGTAAGGTGTATCACTGAGATGGTCTGGAACTAGACATTATCAACCCCCTGTTGCATCCTGCCTTTAAAAAACAAACAAACAAAACCAGACTAGATCAGTGGTGTGATTTCACTTATAACAGACTCGCGTATTTTTACTGACACTGCAGTCTCCGTCTCTGCTTTGAGAAGCATGGTTCAGGAATGACTGACCAATGAACAGCAGCTTAAATCGGGTTTAGCAGGGAGAAAAATCCAGCTACGCCCTTGCAAAATTTAGAAACTGGTGATGTTAAAACTTCTGCTTTTACTCAGGATACATTTATAAGTTCTTTAATGCAACCTGTGTTTGTTCCTGCTCAAATGACTACTACAGAAATGTCAAAATCTTGTATACCATAAAGATCGATTGGGCAATGCCACTGTTCTCTAATAAACACGGCTATGGATTAAGCAAAAGGCTTTACTAAAATGAAGTTTTATCAATTGCTAAACTGCAGTTTACTCTTCATTTTGCTCTGAAACGTAACTGCACAGCAAAACTCAGTTTGCTGCTAAGAATGCTCTACGTGCAAACTTCTATATTTAAGCAAATGGAGCGCTCTCCTTTTCTGTTCTCCAAGCTAGAAGCTAAAAAAAGTTGCGTCTAGTAGCAAACTCTACATGAATTAGACAACAAGCATCTGGCTTTTAAGGCCAAAATTACCAATACTTCAATTGGTTTTCCAATCTCCCAAAAAAGTGGTATCATCAGTATTATTTTTCCGAGGTATATTTGACTTTGTTTACCCTTAAAAACTTTAAGTACTTGTAGTAGGATTACACATAACTCTAATCTAGAGAAAATTTAGTATTTCTACTAATACTTTATAAAGAGATGGAAGAGCTGTGAAACACCAAAATTTACAAGTGACATTACAATTAAAGGAGATCAAAGACAACTAAGTAACTTGAGAAAAACCATAAAGCAAGGTGAATGAGCTAATGTTGATAAATACAAAATTATATGATCTATTCCTACCAAAGCAAACCATATGCCTTCCCATAGTAGGGGGTGGATGATAGGAGCATAACTATAAAGTTAGACAAACGTAGGTTAAAATGTTTGGCTAGGCATGAAGACTTTTTGCAGAATTGCCATAAGAGGAAAAAAGTCAGGTCAATGGTACATTAAATAACATCAATAATTTTAACCACGCTCTGAAATAGATGCCCACAGTACAAAATGTAGACAATTCAGTACACAGCAACAAGAAAATTCAGAGGGATAGAAAACTATATGCCAAAGGAATGAAGATTAAGTGTGGAAATGGTCAAGAAGGCAAACAAATACTGAATGATGGCAAACGGTTCAGGTTTTTTACTGATGCTCAGTTAAAACAAAAAGAAACTCTCAGACCAGTATTCACAAGCTTCCTGTTGTCTGGAAGTACTGCATCTTTATGCAGCACTCTACCATGATGCTAAGATGTGATTTTCTTCTCCCAGTGAAAAATATTTCTTCCTGTAAAATCTCCTACAGGCAATTTTGTCATGTAATGGCAGTATTTTGCATAAAAGTTTACCAGTTGGAGACGGCATTTAGATAGCTTTCCTGCCTCAGTTCCTGAAAGACTGAAAATATGACTCAAAAGTATTTTAAAAGCTGAAATCCAAAGTTTCAAAGGAATCTCAAATACTGGTCACAACAACATCATTCTTATTTCTACCTTTTAATTCCCTGCTCCAATTCTAGTCTAATTCTAATTTCTGAGCAGGGAGAATTAAGCACACCAAAACCAGTAACAGGCTATCTTGTAGGCAGTAGAACTTTCAAGTGTTAAGAAATAGCGTGGATTTGTCAAGAGCAGATTATATCAAACCTACCTAATTTTGTTTTATGAAAAGAGCATTAGAAGAAATACATCTTGAATGTAAAGCTTTTGACGCTGCCACGTGGCCTTCTGACAAGCAGCCTAGACAGCATAGGTGAAAATACCATGGGGGAAAAGAGGTAGCCAGTGTAACTTGCTAGAAAGTTGTAATCAAAGCAGTAGTTCATAGTTCACTTACATCGAAAGGAGGTTTGAAATGGGGTTCTGTCACAGGTACTGACTGCCTGGACACAGTTACCTGGGATAACAAATGAAAGCTAGCACCACGGTCAGCATTTTGTAGATGATAGCTGGAGGCAGGAGAGGGGAATGTGCATATCATTGAGTGGTAGGGCCAGCATTCAGAGATCGTGAACTATAGGAGAATCTCTCTAAAAACAAATGCCAAGCTCAAAAGCAGCTGATCCCAACTCAAACTGAACATTGAAGCTTGTCTATCCATCCCAGTGATACCCACTGATTTCACATTACCTCCACATGCATAATCCTGCCTTGCCTATATTCACGTTCACCCAGGCTACAAAGACGATCAAAGTCCTACACTGAAGCAGGAACAAATGCAGTACTGAAGACAACCAGCAAGACAACAGCTCTGTGGAAAACAACACGAAGCTGGGATGCCTGTAATCAAAGCATACTTTCCTGTGGCAAAGAAAAAGGAGGAGAAAAAGGCAGGGGGGTGGGGGGGAACCAACCACCCCTCATTTATCACTCCTGCTTATTTTCCATTTCCCACTGCACTGAAATGCACGATCTTCCCAGTCTGCTAGCTGAAGAAGTATATCCAGTTTTGTGCACCCAATTTCAAGTTAGATTAACTGAAAAGTTAGAAAAGAGCAACCAAAACTATGCAAATTTTATGTAGGAGTTGGCTGTGATTGGATACAAAACAGAGACTACGGGGAAAAGTGATTAACTGCTGAAATATTGAAGTCACTGCAGGAGAGACAAAACAATGATCAAGGATAATATTTAAAAGCTACTGCTATCTTCTTGCCAGGTATCAGACAATACCAATGACATTAATTATTTAAGTGCTACTGTCTCTTCTAAATGGGATACTGGCATGCTCTTCGCCCCTTCCAAATTCAAACAAACTTTATTTTTTAGACCTTTTCATAACTACAGATAATAGAAAAAATTAAATGCTCACAGTTATGATTTAGATATGCCTGACAATTAATACTGATATTAAGCAACTCTACCACCATAAAAGTTACGAACTTAATCAGTTATTTTCACCGTGCTTTAACACGAAGCTCAAAATGAGGGGTTTAAGACACAGCTATCAAAAGCAAATCCTCTCAATAACATGAAGTAGTTGAAAAATTTCACAATTTTAAGTCTTTAAAAACACAACAATTAATTACTGGTTTAGGGGATTTCCACTTTCAAAATAGAGAAAGCCTGCTCTTGCTTGCACTGTGCAAGTCCAGGAAAATGTCAGTATAACAACTCAGGAAATACACTCATGGATGACAACAGCAGAAAAGAATGCACTTCCAGAACTTGCAAGATTGCTATTTCATATAACACTTAAATAGTAATTGTAGTTAGAGGCATATCTTTCCATTTTTAGAACGTCTTACTTAAGCTTCATAAAAATATATACAAATTCAGTCAGCTGATACTGAACTGAACTTTCTGAGCACTGTAAAGGAAGAAGAAGCAGCTGAGCACCAGGCAGAAAAGCACCCCAAGCCAAACAAAGCCCGAACATCCTTCAGCAGAATAAAGTACTAAAACCAATCCTATTTGAAAGGGAGGAATCGAGAGGCAACACCTCTATTACTATACCACAGGAACTGAAAATATTTGTTACACATATCATTTATACTATCTAAAAATGAAACATTTCAGCAAGGTGCTTTAAGTCAGTTGCTAGTTATCTTTTCAATATCACAGACAGCAGGATAAATTACAGATGTTAACAGGATATGTATCTACCTAATTGCATTTTTTGCCTTTCTATTTGTGAGAGACCACTTCAAATCCAAAAATTTTAAAATGGAGCTTTTCAGCAAAGACACAGAAGAGGTTCTACAGAGGGTTTAACCTCTTTTTGCTTTTTCTTTTAAAGCTCACCTAGTGCATTCTCTGTTAGTTCAGTTCTCATATGACCAGACAGGCAAAGCTGCAAATGCCAGAGCGAATGTTAACACGCCCAGCAAAGGAAGAGCAAAAATAGGCTCAAAAATCAACCTTACACTTCTCTTGTTTAAGGGAAGTGTATAACACTCCACTTCTTTTGTCAAACAAAAGCACAATAAAAACTTAATGAAAACTGTCTGCCTTATATAGTCTGCATATAATTATTTCTTCAAATAACATTTTTAAAGAAGTTGCTTCCTTAAAATGGCAAATACAGTTTGTAACTTGTTTCTCTACAGTAATGCTGCTGGTTAACTCCAAATAACTCTCAACACACCTTCTGATGAACATTGTTAAAATCTTTTTTTATATGTTTTAAAAATAGACTTCAGCGAGGCTATTAATGCAGACTTCAGATCAACATGTCCAAACACAGCAAGGTAAACACACACACACTCACATACTACCTTGCCCCATTTTTATCTGGTTTTAATACTGATGCTGTTGCTGCTTGTCGACATCCTCTTGTTGAGCCACAGGAAGGATATGCCCAACAATTTTGTCAGATACATGGAATAAGCCAGAAGTCCCTTAACTTGTCATTTATGGTCACCTTAAAAAGTAGCATTTACTTGCAAGTGAACTGATAGAGTAACATGCCCATGGTGTTCTGGAGAGTTTCTGTCCTCAGACTAGCAAAGCGGCACACAGGGATCTGAGCAACGCTGGCATTCAACACAGGCCAGCCACCACTGAACAAAGCATGCGTGTCTGGTGCAGTGAAATGCAGACACAGAAGAATCACATGAGGTTCACAACCCAGCCCAGGCCAACCTAGGCTTTCTCCCAGGAGGATTATCCTGCCCACAGACTGCTGCTGCAGTGCTCCCAGTGCTGGGGACAGCAGGAGGACCTCTGCACAGTGCTGCACCATGCTGCTATGCATGCCTGTGCTCCAGGGGTCGGGCCTGTCTCCAAGACTGAGACCAACGCCAGGGAGCCAGCCCTCATCTCAGAGAAGCCGGAATTATGTTCTTTCAAAACAGAGGTCATCACCATCACTACTCCTACCAATAGGAATTAGAAATACAAAGCATTTAAATGAAGGAAAACATAATAGAACTGGCACAGGACAGAGCTCTGACACGAGGTTGGTTACTTGTTCCATACTTGTCACCAACTAACACCTCACAGGGGTGGGCCTAGTCTTTAGACCTCATTATCCCCAAATATGTCTTCAGGAAAGTGAAACACTATTTACTGAAATGGCAACATGAACTTCAGGTTTCACACTGAATTCTGAAGAACTGATGATCTAACCTCACTGATGACCTATTTGCAAAAGATGGAAAGACTTGCATCCATGCCAAGTATATAGCATGCTCAAAGCTACAAACTTTCAACAACAACAAAAAAGTCTTCCTTAATAAACTATTCATTCAGTGTCTTCACAACAGACCGTTTTGTGATATTTCCAATTTATTAGTTACAACCTTAATCGATCAGTGAATTGTAAGACCCACTGACCAAAGCAAAATTCAAAAGATACAAATAGTCATGTTACCCGCTTTCAACTTCAGAGAGAAGTCATGTCTCCGGAGACTGTTGATTTCTGTAATCAGTCTTCCTTCATTTGAAAAAGGACAAAGTTTACAGCATAACCATTAATGCTTTTTAGTGCATCTCCAGCAGCAGAGAAGAGATAGCTGCTAGTAGTGGCCACTCAGACTTTGGGGTGGAAGCTCTATTAGAAACAAATACCACTGGAAACTTGGTTCTATAAGACCTAGCTTTGCTAGACATTGATTGATGGACGAATAATCATCATAATGGTGGGGCACAGGCATTCATTTCATGGATATGGTGACAAAAGAGCAATTAAACCAACAAAAAAAGATTACTTACTCAACAAACTCAAGCCTAAAAGACAGAACAGAAAAAAAACAGTTGCCAAAATAGCCATGGACCACATTGTTACGGACTGATTTAAATTTTAAATGGAAGGATAATTTAAGTAGGCAGACCTGTAACTGAAGTCATCAATTTGAGAAGACCAAATCTTATGAAATAGAAAACAATGTGGTGCAATCAACCAGCTGAGCTCAGCAGAGCTGTCTGATGCTAGTGCTACCAAACAAATCCGTATCTAACCAAAGCAGTGGAAGGGATGACACACAGAAGCATGCAACATACATCTAAGTCAACACAGAATTACTTATCTGGGAAGCATACCTACTTTAAAAGAGATCCAAGTGAAAAAGTAGAGCACCCTAAGGGGAAAGGAGAAATCTACACGTCCATGAATTTTGAGAACCGTTGTTTTCCAAGTCAAATAATGGAATTATGTGAAAGTTATAGACAATCAAGCTAAACAAGACTTGCTAAAGCAGCAAAGAAATTCCAAGAGTAATAAAAACATTCATCTGTAGAGAAAACATGGTCAGGTAATATCCTACCAGGTACCTAAGACAGAATAAGCTATACATGGTCTCTATTTTCAAATTATCATGATTATGTATTCAGCCTGTCTATGGCAAGGAAGACAAAAAAGTAGTGTTAAAGAGAAGCTCCATCTGGAAAGAAATTTCTCCACTAGGAATTCCCTTGTGATTGATCATGTTTAACATTGTCAAAGCACCTGGCCTTCACATGTCTTCCAAATTTGTGGGGGCTTTGGTAGGCAAGAAAGGCTTGGGGCATTAAGCAGGCATGTTATTATGGAAGAACGCAAGGAACTAATCTTGCTGCTGTTATTTAGCCAAGCCACAGATGGTAACCAATGAAAGCTTCTGTAACAGACAATGAAATTATCACAAAGAAGTGACTGGTGAGAATAATACAGACTCACTAGCTGTTCCTGTGAGATAGGCACAGTAATGGCACATGCCATTGCAGAATACATCAAAAATACACTTCCAGCAGGGATTCTAAAGTGTTGCTTCCATTATAATGAAAGAAAAATTAACCCAGTGCCTGGCACAGGTCTTGCTTCTCACATTTGCAGCTGGTTGTGCTGGTCTGACTGAATTCAGAGGCTCTCATGATGATAAAGGGACCAAACCCTCCCTTTTCACAGGCAGAAACCTTACAAAACAGACTGAGGACATATTGTTTTCTATGAATACTTGGGGGTAAAAATGAGGATAAGGAGACATTTGAGAGACGACCAAATAGGTCTTAAATGACAATAAAGAAATTTATCTCTATAACTATAAATTAGGGAATTTGTCAGTGTAATGAACATCTTGGAAAAGTGAAAAAACTACACTGAATATATTATTTGAGAATAGAATTATTGGTGGCTATTTTCTTCACTGTTGTAATTGCACTGTTAGGATCCTTAGAGTGGATTCTTGTCATATTGGTATACCAAATTTATTTTTTCTTATGGCAAAAGGGCACGTTGCTATACAAATAAAATCATATCTACCATAAGGAAAGTCAAACTACTTCAATCACACAGTTAAAACACCAGAAAGTAGCCAGCTCCTCTGGGACATGTTTACAGTCAGCGTTGTTTTGATTCATATCCTGCTGGCTTCTTTGCAACTGGAAAATGTTACGGTCAAATCAAGGTGATTTGCTTGCTTTCCTCCTGTGGTAGGGCCATTTCAATTAGGGCTCTTGAATAAAATATACACAAATATCTTCATACAGTAGCTGAACTTCTTAATAATCAAAGCTATTACTACATTTAGCATCCACCCACAGCACTCTAACTACATGTCCTAGTTTCGGCAGGGATAGAGTTAATTTCCTTCCTAGTAGCTGGTACAGGGCTGTGTTCTGGATTTAGGATGAGAACAATGTTGATACTGTTTTTATCTCAACCTACAAGTTTTCTCACTTTCACTCTTCCGAGTCTCTCCCCCATCCCACCCGGGGGCGGGGGGGGAGCATAGGGAGTGAGTGAGCAGCTGTGTGGTGCTCAGTTGCCAACTGAGGTTAAACCACAACACTACACCAAGTACAACTGGACATCCACAGGATTTTTAAAATCACACGTTCAGGTTCCACCATGTTTAAAGATACAAATTGGCATTTGAAAACAATTAGTTCAAGCCACTGCATCTCCATCTGCTGGTTTTATGGTAAGACTTCACATTTTGGTTCAAGTTCACCTGGGATTAAATGGGGATCTGATCCTGTCTCTTCAGTTTAGAGCTAGTCAAGGTGGTCAAGGCCATAGCTGCTTTAACCAATTCAAAATGAGTAGCACAGGAGAAAATCTACACATTGTAGTTTGTCATGATAAACGATAACTTACTTGGGGGAGATGCTGAATGTCCCCTACCCAAGTAAATTTGCACACGTAAATCACCATTCTATTTGAAGATAACATACAAACCTACACATAAATCCTACACTGCGGAATGTGTGACAGCCACGTATTCTTTCATCTAGATGAAGCAATGATCTTGACATTGGCCAAGTGAGAGGCACAGTCACTGCATCTCCAAATCACAGAAACATAGAATCACAGAATAGTTTGGGTTGGAAGGGACCTCTAAAGGTCATCTAGTCCAACCCCCCTGCCATGGGCAGCGACATCTTCAACTAAATCAGGTTGCTCAGAGCCCCGTCCAACCTGACCTTGAATGTTTCCAGGGGTGGGGCATCCACCACCTCTCTGGGCAACCTGGTCCAGTGTTTCACCACCCTCAGCATAAAAAAAAGTCTTCCTTATATCTAGTCTATATCTACCCCCCTTTAGTTTCAAGCCATTCCCCCTTGTCATATCACAACAGGCCCTGCTAAAGAGTTTGCCGCCATCTTTTTTATAAGCCCCCTTGAAGTACCGATAGGCTGCAATAAGGTCTCCCCGAAGCCTTCTCTTCTCGAGGCTGAACAGCCCCAACTCTCTCAGCCTTTCTTCCTAGGAGAGGTGTTCCATCCCCCTGATCATTTTCGTGGCCCTCTTCTGGACCTGCTCCAACAGGTCTGTGTCTTTCTTATGCTGAGGGCTCCAGAGCTGGACGCAGTACTCCAGCTGGGGTCTCCCCAGAGCAGAGTAGAGGGGCAGAATCGCCTCCCTCGACCTGCTGGCCACGCTGCTTCTGATGCAGCCCAGGATACGATTGGCCTTCTGGGCTGTGAGCGCACATTGCTGGCTCATGTCCAGCTTTTCATCCACCAGTCCCCCCAAGTCCTTCTCGGCAGGGCTGCTCTCAATCCCTTCGTCCCCCAGCCTGTATTGATACTGGGGATTGCCCCGACCCAGGTGCAGGACCTTGTACTTGGCCTTGTTAAACCTCATGAGGTTCCCATGGGCCCACTTCTCGAGCTTGTCCAGGTCCCTCTGGGTGGCATCCCGTCCCTCTGGCGTGTCAACCACACCACTCAGTTTGTGACCTAATATACACTTCGAAATAAAAAAGGCAAAATGGAAATAAAGTCAGACATTAGCACCACATCATTCAATGTTACTAGGTCCACTTCCAGTATACTGGACAAGATTAATTATATCGAACACTAGCTCTACCTTCAAGGAAAAGCTGGGCAGAAAGCTAACGTGCACTTAAAACTGAAAAGGCGCAGTTTCTGTTTGTACACCTATGAAGTCGTTAAGTTTTACAAATTTAACATATTACATCATGAGGCAACATCACACCAAACTCTTTCACGTTAAAAAAAAATACACTGGGAAGAAGTCTAAACTTTGGACCATACAAAGCTGCCCATCAGTAAGGTCCTCTGAAAGGCAAACTAAGTCACCAATACTACTGTAAAGATAGCTGCTCACTCCACGCACTGTATAAGAGATTATTAAATGCATTAAAAATAAGAAAGCATTACATTTCAAAAAATAGCATATCCTCAGTTATAACCATTGTCTGCAGCTTGGATTGTCCTGTTTCAAACAGAGACTGGAAGTGTTCAAATATCAAATGCATGTAGTAAATCCAGCTACCCATAAGAACTTCAGAAAAGCTACATTGCATCAGACTAGAGATTCATCTAGCATGATAATCCTGACTAATGATGGCCTATAGCAGATGCTTGGGAAAAAAGGACCGGAGAAGCATGCAATTCTGTATCCCCAGGCTTCTCTCCCAGCCACCACAAGGAAACAAGTCGGCTGTACAAACAAGATAGCTTTCAATCTTGAATTACTAGATTCAGCTGAATTATGGGAATTTAACGAAAAAGCAGATTAAAAGTCCCAACTTACAGTATCTTTTAAAAAATTGTGTAAAATGAAAGCAAAATATTTTGAAAGAACACAGAATATTAGCTGTTTCCCAGGGTTTTTTTTCCCCATATTCTGTAAAGAATCTTCTTTTAAAACCTTTAAATACAAGTGCCAGATTCTTGCAACAAAAGCTGCTGAAGAACAGTACTTATTCATCTGTTGTCTGGAACCAAAACTTGATTCTCAAATACAGGCCAAGCAAGCTTAAGAGTTTTGAATTTCAATAGACTATACTCTTCCATAAGAATTTTCACCTGATGCCTTAGCTTAAGAAAGTATAAAACACATTGACAAGTGTAAATATAAAAGACAGCAGTACAATGGGATGGTTGATAAATAACTTTCTTAATTTTTACAACTTTTAAGACGACTGTTTAGTTATCACAACTAAATCACATCTTTGCTCTCCTTCTGTTTGAGGCTGTTATAAATTGCCAGAGCAGAGGCTTTGTAGTTGGTTGTAATTTGTTAATGAACATTAGTAGAATGACATTACAGAGGTTTCACACTTGGTATTTATTCATACTGGGGGGAAGAGGACACACCATACTTTCTAATTTCTAGAATTAGAAGGCATTTTTGCACCCAAGATAAAAAATCTCTAGCCTGGCTATAATTCTGTGCAACATGCAAATCATTTCAGTCAGCTACAGGCTATTTTTGAGTTAGGAGACCGAAGCTAAGGCAGCCTCCATGAGATCCCGCGCAAGGA
>NW_008824058.1:542687-551694 GCF_000699105.1 Pygoscelis adeliae
CTTCCTCCAACATGTTTAAGTTCACCCATTAAAGACTTGGAAGTGAGACAGACACGTCAAACATTTTGAAAGAAAAGCCTAAGCAGGCAGGTGGCTGTTTGCCACACAGACAACAGTAACATGCTTTTACCAATTGCCTGCTTGTTTCAGTGAACCTGTGGGGGAAAAGTTTGCTTAGGATCATACAGAACTAATTATTAGCTCCAAGAAAAGCATAAAATATTGAAGAAGTTACCTGCTTAGTGTTAGTAGTTCTTGATTTTGTAAGAAAAAAATTCCATACAAGTGAAAGAATGCATTCGACTGTTGGACTGTAAGAAGTATTTCTGAACTGCTATGCTGATGACAAAATGAGACTGAAGGAGGTGCTGTCATAAGTTTTCATGCAGTGACATTCTTCTATAGCATGATCAACCTCAGCTTCCATTCACTAGGAAAGATAGTGTGTATGCCTCAAAACGCAGAAAGTGTCTGCGTAGCAATATACTTTGTTTTCACAATACTCCATCATAACATGCAAGTTTGAGAACAATCAATTCAGAAAGACATTATGCAGTAAATACCAGGAAAAAAAAGCCCCAACAAACATGGAGAAGTTGAGGACTCACAGCTGTTCTTTAAAGCAACCAAACCAGCAACTTAAAACCAACCTGCTACAGGCTGCTGCAGAAATGTTTCTGTTGGTGACAATACAATATTTTTATTATTTGTATTGATCCATCCTGACACTAAAGTTGCATGTAAATTAACTAGTCTACCAAACTGATATTTTTCCATCAACCACTTTAATCTGCAAAGGTGTGCACAGAGGACTAAGTAACTAATAAACAAGCTTTTAATCAGATGGTCTTACTGAAACTCTTAAAATTTGAGCATGTGAAAATAACATCACATGTTATTTATAGTTTCCAATGCTATACATAAAGCATTATTTTCAACTTTCTATAACAAAAATTATCTGGAATATTATCATAGTAAAATATTTTTGTTCTGTAGTAATATGATGTCTGTGATGCTTTGAGATGAAGGGAAAACCAAGGAAAACTGGAAAAGTTGCAACAACTTGAGTTATCTTTGCTATCTAAAACAAAAAAATAATTGTATCTTCCTTTTCTATTTCAAATTTCAGTTCTTCTGAAATATAGTAATAAATATTTATATTATAGAATAAATCCATATACTAGTAATACAAGACAATTTAATAATACAATATAAAATAACACAATGAACTATATAATTAAAACAGCATTTGCTCAAATTCAAATAAGGCAAGGCTTTCTAAACCTGATGAACTACACACTTCCTGAAAGCATGCAAGCTGTGATTTGAGATATCATCTTTTACATCTATTACAGTAAAACAGATTAAAAAATCTAGTCATTATGAATACCAATAAATATATTAAGTTTAATGAAAAGTGTTATCTTCCTACACTGTGCGAGTAAATTTTCAGACTTTATTAGTGCAGGAGCAACTGACTGAAGGATGGTGGTCTTCCTGCTCCTTTCTAAGCACTCAGGGTTGGCCAAAATAAAACTCAGTAGCTCAGACAAATCTAATTCCTGTATTCAGTCTGCCTTGCTAATTCAACATATTTTAAGCTACTGAATATCTTTGGGGTGTGGTTTTTTTGTTGTTCAGTTTGGGGTTTTTTTGTTGGTTTGGGGGTTTTTTTTGTTTGTTGTATTTCTGTGTCAGTACATGACTTGGTGAATTTTTTGTGTTGCTTAAAACTAACCTCTGTATTCCACAACAATATTAACTCTTTCAGTATTGGTGGACTGATTACATCAGCCTGAACAAAAAAGCATCCCACAGTAGGCAGTGTTCTCTACCAGAACTTCAGAACTTGCTTAAAAATTTCAAGTCCACAGGAAGTAAATTTCAAGAACCACAGTAGGTTTTTGAGACAGTCTTTCTATTTTGTAAAGAATTCTGAACAATGATTTTTAAAAGCACCTCCTGGAAAAGAATGTATCTAATTACAATGAAATCTCACAAATCTCAGTGTATGCTGTTGCTGTGATCTATGCTAAGAAACAATGGCAAAACTAAGGAACTTAGTAATCTTCTCTTATTGGATAGTCCAAATAGCACAGAGAAAATGGACACATCCTACAGATCTATGAGCCAATTTGAAATTTTTGGGTTCAATGTTTTTTCATCTCTTTTGAAATATAAATGCTCCCAGAAACAAGTGATGTATCATATCAATCATCTCACATGCCAATATTTTCTATTTCAGCTAAAGTATGGCACTGGTTATTTTCATTACATTAGTTAGGAGGACAAAGCTTGATATGAATGATATAGAGCAGAAACACATGGCAAATTCTGCTAGCGTGTCTTTGATTAAGGCTGTATCAGATAATGTAGACCAACAAGTCAGCATTATTCCTGGATCACAAGCACCCTGGATGAAGCTATGTACTACAAAAAGTTATGTTCTTGATCTCTTCTCCTCCACTTGTTTCATCTATCTGTTTAGATTTTGCCTTTTTGTCTGTAAGTTCTATGGAGCCTGGATTTCCCTCTACTTCATAAAAGGGCACATCAATTTGGAATTTAGGCACCGTGACAGTACAAATGAAATCTTTCATGATATGCTATCATTTTGACATTGTTGTCTTATTTCTTAATAACAAAATCTGGCAATTCTGTTTTTAAATAAAAACAAGATAAAAATATTAACCCTTTTTAAAATCTGTCTCCCTATTTATCTTCAGATACCATGCAAGACTTGAGTAGGAATCTGCAAAAGACAATCAGTGAACAGTGTCACACAAACACATCTGTACACAGAATTTCTCCAATTAATACTCCAGCACTTCACTTGTCCAGAAGCCGTTGAAGTCAACTGCATTACATACATCATCTTAGTTTTCTTTTTGTGAAAGATATGAAACACTTCATTTTTAAGCCTGTCACACTGACATGAAGTTATGGAGTTATCATTTGTCTGAAATTGTTTCAAAGATGAGTGAATTTTTTTTTTTTTTTAAACTGGAATTACTACAAAACCTGCCACTACCAAGTAAAAGAGTTAATTCTAAGTGGAGATACTGTATTGAATTTCAGCATATTAGGTAATATCAGTACCAGCATTGTATGCACAAATCAACCCAGCAAGAAGTATCTGGGAATTTGGATCCTGTACTTATACTGTATCAGCAACGGAAAGTTTCCAAAGGATACCTCAAAGAAAGCAGGGAGTCTGCTGGCTGACCCAGCTGCATGCACACTATGTCCTGACCCATGAGCAAGCTTTTGTAAACTGTACTCCACAGGAACAGGCTAACAGGAACAATTACAAGTTTACTAGTTTTCACCAATCAGATGTACCTTCATGATAACAAATGCACGAATACTCAATTCACATGTTATACAATAACAGAAAATTCTGCCAATACAAGACGATGAAGAACTCATTTTTGGAATTGAAAAGATTTCCTTTAGGAGTGCCAAGGATGCCTTGCCTGCTGCCGCCTTTCTGGGCAGAAACAGGACAGAAATCCCCAACAAACTGGGAAGTCTCCTGTTTGCATTGTATTTCTAGCAGAGATGGCATAAGTAAAGTTATTCAAAGCAAATTAAGATATAGATTAGATACTTTCTATTTGAACACGTGTAACGCAAATACTTTTGAGTACATTTATAAAAAAAATAAATGTTAAAAGTATAGCACAGGTGATAGCCTAAGGCTTTCCACACCACTTGTGTGCCGTAATGAGGTTTTGTTAAGAAGGTGAAGAGAGGAAAAGTTTTTTGCACCCACGCAAACAAACAGAAATCCAGAATTTTTCTAACACTTCTTCCTGTTTCCTCACAGCTGAACCTCATTTGAGAAAAAGCAATGTCTGGCATCACACAGTCCAGCTCCTCCCTTTCCTCACTTGCTCCCCAGATCTCTGCTACTTCTTACCCTGCCTGACACTAGAAAAATTGCTCCTACCCTTCCTGCCTTCAGCCCCCTTCACCTCCTTCCAGGACATTCTCCCTCTTGCTCCTACTGCCTCTGGAGATGGCTCCAGCTAAGCTAAGGACATTTACCGGACGAAACTGATGCTGTGCAGAGCCACTCTTGCTGCATTTCGTCCTGCTGCCAGCTAGCACAAGTAGTCTCCAGACAAGTGAATCCCACCAGAGCTTTTGCACTTAATGCTCCAAGATGTACCTCACTCATAAGGGAACGGGGACACGGCGCTCTAAACTCCTATTTAAGAATTCAACAATAAAGGCTAGCTAATTATACAACCTACACAATATCTGTGAACCATCTGCTTTACAGATCCAATAGCTAAAGGGTAATTTTATTCACTGCCCACAATTAACACCCCACGGTTGCATAAACAGTAAATACATTAAAAATCCCCCCATTGAGCTGTGATGCAGAAAGCAAGTTTCAGCTTGTATACCTTCAAAGGATTTACAATAGATTCCTTTTTTCCCTTTAATAACGAATTAATCACAATACCAATCAGTATATTAGATTAGCTGTAATGTGGATTTAAGGTTCACAAAAAATACATTTCAGTTAGAACACTTAGTTCACAAGTCTTTTATAAGCAAAAGGCCCCACTACATGGGGTGGGGGGGAAGAAGTCTTAATTTTAATTATTCCTTGAAGAACGAATCAATCGCTCTCAAATAAAGTAATAGCTCACAGTTTTATTTTCTCCACTAAAATAAAGGCATAGTTAAGATGATTTTTAAAAGCCATTAAACAGGAAGTTGACTGGTCTTCTATTTCTAGTGCTAGTAAGAACTTTGTAAAATGCTATGCAAGTTAAAAAAGGGGTGGGGGGAAGATCTATAAGAGACGGCCATGGAGACATTTTGGAGAAAAACAGTAATTTCTTTTTCTTCTGTAACCACTATCTTAAAATTTCAGTAATAGGAGGAAAACACATGTATATTAAAAGTATGCCTAACTTTTTTTAATTTCTCTTAAAAAGGCATGTTGTTTAAAAATACTGAAACACTAAGAATGGATTTTCCCTAAGTTTTTCTAAAGTCTTCATTTGCCTGTAAGAGAGGGATGCAATGAAAAGGCCTAAAAAGTTAAAGTTAGCCACAGAAATTCTCCACGGATCACTTTAACCAAAGCTTCTGCATTCACCCTTCGCTACTGACTGACTCAAGGAGCGGAAAGGCAAGGCAGGCAGCAAACTGGCCGAACTGGTTGACAGAGTGGTGCTCTTCCAGCGCAATGCTCTTCAGGAAGCGGAGGGCTGAGTCACGAAGCCGATCCTGAAAGGAAGGCAAGCCTGTGCTAGAGTCACCTCCCCGACCCTGTGACACATGCCTGCTCCACCGCAGAGCGCAGCCGGACTGGAAAGGCACGTCCTCCTGCCTTTTAGTGGCTCGGAGAGCAATTAAACCTCTGCAAGATACCATTCAAAGAGCTTTCTCCTTAAGCCTTTCCTTTTAATGATAGTGTTGGGGATTTCATTATTAAAAAATAAGTTAATCTACTGTGAAACTGAAGGAGTCCTTCCTCCTTCCCGAAATGCACGTGTCTCTCCTCTGCCTTAGAAGAAAAGCGAGTGAGGTACTAAGGGCAGAGCGGGGAAAGAGGCAGCGAGTGGGAAAGGAGCAAAGGTCTGAACACTGGTGCCAGCTGCAGAGATTTTAACTGATGAGAAGCTACGATTTTCTTCCATGCAAGCAAAAGCTATAGGAAGGTCACCAGAGGCAGGTTTTGGCTGTCCTCATCCACCTCCTCTCTCCCTCTGCAAACCTTCCCCAAGCAGAATAAATGAGTATTCCGTTTGGATAAAAAGAACATGAAAAGTTATCCGATGAACCAGGACACATCACAGGCCTTAGGAAAAGCAGCTGAGAATCAGAAAAGCTACCAAGCATGCCCAGAGAACTGCTTAGTGCTGCCAGTCCCTCCAGCTCCGTTTGCAAGTTCGTTAGGTGTGGTTCTGCTGCAGGAACCAAGCACAGCTTACAGCGAGAAGGGCTGTTTCCATGGGCTTATGGTTCTGTGCTCAGCTGTTGTTAAGTATTTACTCTCCGTCTTCACTAGTATTTGAACTGCCTTATTGTCAGCAATGTTTGCAATCAAGATAGGAACAGTAGCAAGCAATATTTACAAGCCATGCCCAAAACTCCAGTTTCGGGCCCAGCTTTCTATTCACTTGCACAGAAAGCTATGCTAGCTCGAATTTTATTTTCCCCCTCCCTAACTAGCAAACTTTGAACCAGTTCAGTTTACCTTTGGAGCAACAGTATATGCTATATTCATGATGATTTGCTGTCTTATTTTCACTAGAGGAAAAAAAACCCACACAGACCTAACCAAAAACTCTGAAAATTCCAGAATTTTGAACTACACCAACACAAGTTACTCAGGACATGTACACGCATTTTTTATACAAGACAACAAAACACGTTCTTTCTGCAGCAACTCTTACAAGTTGTTTCCCAGCAAACCCTGGCAAGTGAAGTTACTGTTCCAAACTCATTAGTTCGGCAGCCTTTCACCCCGCGTTTCTGCACATCCGCAGCACACGCACACCAGGCTGAGCCCTCAAGGAAAGGAAGACACAGATGGGCTGCCTAGCAGAACAGGGTCCCCAGGTCACAGTCAGGGTTTCCCTGCCAACTAAAACCTTGCGTATTGTTTACAAAGCCCCTCTGCCTATGGGGACTGCTCTGTTTAGCTAAGTTGTAAATAGCTTAAAAGGAGTGCAGCTTCTCATACAGAGGAATCCAATTTTAATCTAGACTCACTGATTTGATTGAAAATAATAAGGAAGTAAATGAGAGCAATACAAAATATGTCTGATAACAGGCACATAGGTATTTTTTTTCCAGACAAGTATCACGAGTTTCTACTTGCTTTTTAGGGGTCTTTTCTATACCATATTACAATAACTATGTTCTGGTAAACCCAATTATTCTTGATCACACTTATGGCAACTTCGTTAAGCTCACTGAGATGCCTGAACTAGCCAGTGCTTCCTTACAGCAAATGAATAATCAGATAAATGCTTGCAGAACTTGCTCATTTTCAGCATCACAATTAAGAAAAAAAAAAGAACAAACAGCGAAATTAAGACAGTACTCAGAGAGTACCATCTTTTGGAATTGCTTTAGCCTTTCATCTGTTATAAATGAATTTAAATAATCTACATAAAGTGAAGCAAGAGTACATAAAGTTCTCATTTATGTTTCCTGTTTTGTTAATATGCATAGTGTTTCTTCCACTGAAACTTCTCTCACAATGCATGCAGATTTCCTATACTAAACACCTGACACAGCTTACTAATTAAGATTACTATTATTTTTACATAGCACATGCTACCATTCATAATATTCATTAATACCCCAAAATGCATTATAGATGCTATTTTGCTAGTACATGAAGCTGCTATAAAAAAAAGTAATGTATCATATCAGTTTCCTTGTTACTGAATTAATCTGTTCATTATAAAAGGATCCTGCATTACTATTAAAAAAAGCAAACACCAAAAGGTGTGTTATATTGTCAACATTTTAAGAAAACTTAGAACAAATTCTCCCCTCTTATAGAAGACTACTCTCTCACGAAACTTGCTCCAACTGTGTTTTACAGCAGAACTTCTATTATTACTACTGCTATTTATCCTTAACACCTAACAAGTTGAAATGAAAAAAGACATCATTTTTACTGGAAAAGGCCCATCAGCTGTTCTACCTTAATTGAAAATATTAATAGCAACTTACTTCAGTAGCAAGATAGCACTTTACAAGCAATTTAAACAAAAGGAGAAAGTTATTGCAATCTGTCTTTTCACAGACAGGTTACAATCATTTGCACGTAATATTGCAATATTTAACTGAGACACTACAGCGTGTCAGTACCGATAAACTTTTTTCCCCAAAACATACTCCTCCCATTTTAAATGTGATGGACAAGACTGAATTAGTGTATCTCCATTAACTAAACAAGTACATTTAGTAGGTTCCCATATTTTTATCTCAGTGAACATATTATTTGGAGTTTACCTCAAAAATACAGTTATTAGTTAAGGGGGAAAACGTTATCATCCTTGTCTCCTCCTAATCCCTAAACTCCAAGTTATCAAAAAATGAGAATGCTGAAAAAACTGAAAAGCTAGTTAATGAAACATTACTATTGCAAGTCCAACCACACCTTTTCCTTCCAACAGCCAAATCTTGAAGCAATGACTAATGTAACATTAACATGGAGCAGAAGGTAATTAAAAAAAAAAAAGTACAAAGGTCTACGGGCCAAACACAAGCACTTTAGAAACAGACAGTTCCTCTTTAGTGAGATATTGATGCATTCTGAAGCGTTAGCTGGGAGGGGAAAAGGACCAGAGACGGCTCAATTCCTAAGCTACATTTTTCTGTGACATTTGGTATTTCTACCTTCCACGCAAATTACAATCACGTAAATATGATGTTTTGCTGAAGTAGCCTGGGTTCAGCGTCAGTATTAATTTTACTCTTCCGAGACTTCATTTCCCAGCTGTCCTAGCCCCAGACAGGTTAGCTCCACTCGGTAATTTGTACCTACAGATACGCTTACACTTTTTGCTAGAGCACTGCAGAGCGCCTTCGGCACAGGCGTGCCTGCTTCATCTCCACAGGCAAAATCCATCAGCTAGCAAACGTCCACGCGTGCCACAACGCTCACCTAGATGTGTTCAAATTGCGCACGTGCTACTTCTCTCCTGCTTTCTTTTTTTTTTTTTTAATCAGAGAGGGTGGGAAAAAACCGGCAAAAAAGTTACTAGCTTCAATAGTTGTGCTCCCACCGCGTGGCCAGAGAATCCTCTGCCAACTCTCCAGCATTTGACTAATGGCACGCAGCTCGGAAGTTCAGCGGTCACACAAAGGTTAAAAAAAATCCACACATTTAGATCACATTCAGGCAACACAGCGAGGGGAGTCTGCCTCAGAACCGGGGGACGCAAGGCAGCCCAGCATGGAAGTACCGCGTCTGTGGGAAAGCACGCTACCCGACGCGTCCCAGCCAGGGCAGGGAAGA
>NW_008824058.1:553491-554276 GCF_000699105.1 Pygoscelis adeliae
GGGGCCGGCGTTGCCGCCGCAGGAGCCGTAGCGGGAGTTGGCTTCCGTTCGGGCTCTCCGGTGTTTTCTGGCGGGCTGTAAAGAACCAGAAACGGGAGACCCGCGGTATTGGCAATGCAGGTTTCCCGGCTGGACGTACAGTCCTTAACTCTGCTCAGTCCCTGACGGATGAAGTCAAGGCGTTTGTGAAAGATAAGAAAAATACTTTCTATAGTGTTTTAAAATCTCACCATTTTGAAGCTTCTAGCACTGACCTAACACTATTTATGGCATAGAGAATGATAGATGGAGAAAAGAAAAGCCAATATATCTGAAGGTACTGTAAAACACTTTAAAAATAGGGTTTGGGAGAGAGAGGGCATGTACGTTAAATGCTTGGTCGTCTTTTTGAGTTATGTGACTGTCCTGAACACAAAACCCCCCTGTGTTTCTCAGGGTTTTCTGACTGATACCGTTTTCTCTCCTCTCAGTCTACCGCTGTTAACTGTTGCGATAGGACACTTGCCACTTCATTGACTAATATGATGATGACACTGTAAACGGCTGAAAGAAGCCAAGACCAAATTGCCACTTGAATCTTCCCAGAAGTGCATGTATTCTCATTTTACTCTATTATGCTTTTGCCTTTTATCTTTTCCTGATACTTGTCTAGCGCACTAAGAAGGCTCCAGATATTCTCCTGTAGGCAAACTTGTATTTGGGGTGTAATTCAGTGAGCAGCTCTTGCTGTCTTAAGAGGTTGTCTTATTCAATCCCTTCCCCTGTTGTGTTAACGCAGGCTGTGT
>NW_008824058.1:554293-559950 GCF_000699105.1 Pygoscelis adeliae
AGCAATCATTATGGAAAATACCCATGAAAATGGTACCTGTGTTTTTACTGGTGTCTTTTTTTTTCCATCCAGCTTAGTTCTCCAATTTAGTGTGCAATGGGATGCACCATATTTTTATCTTGGCATAAGGACATGTGACAACTCTGGTGTGGTTTACTCAGTGCTGACACTACAAGTAGAACTATGTCCTTACCCTCTGTTCAGAAAGGAACTGTAGGTAAAAAGTAGGGGGTAGATGAACATGGAGACTCATCTATAAACTCAGAATTCATATAGTCCCTTCTCTTGACTTCCCACTTGGAACGTAATCTGCTACGCTGGAAACTGTGTAGGCTATTGGTATAATTTTTAATCTCTGTAATACTTGTTGCCATTTGTATGGATTAATACAGTAGGAACTCCTACAGTATGATCATATGCCAAATGGGAAACACTTGGCAGATGTAAACAGGGGTCTTGATTCCTGTCTGTCCAGAAAATGTCATGATTCATACTGTGCTAAGTGGACATAAAATGTTACCAGACCAGAATGGTGGCCGCCTCCTAGGAAATAAGGAACAGGAGTCCAGAGGAATAATAGCAGAAACTTAGTAAAACAAAGAGTAACAAGGGTGAAATAAGATAAGCAGGGGAAGGGTCAAAGGAGAGTGGAGAACAAGAGAAAAGGAAAATTAAAATGTGAAATCAGAATAAGTAGATCTACAATAAAGGGAGGAGAAAATACAGAACCTGTGAGAGCAGTGACTTTCATTAGTTGCAAGGTTGCTTCTACCAAAGGTGTACTGGATTAATTAAATCAACTTCAAATCAGTCTCAACTGGTTTTAACCTGTAATTTGGATATTGTTACATTGGCTTAGCTTCCACAGATAACAAACAGCTTTTAGAAAATTACCAGGGGAGGCATGTAAGCTTCTTAAATTGAACCATTTTTGAATGTTATTGTTGTGACTATGGAAGGCACAGTCTACTGGCAGGACATGAAAGGTAGCATAATGCCATCTCCAGGCCTTCCATATTCTGGGTGGTTCCAGGTGGACGGCTGTAACCCTCAACATGATTAGGAACAGGCTGTTTCAAGTGCCCTGTATCGCTGCAGAGCCATGCATTGCAAGGCCTCCCTGTATTTTAGAGTTTGCCACTGGGGCAAGATGGGAAAGGGTAAGAAATAATGGTGAGAAAGAGAAAGCGATCTTGAGCCAGTTTGTTTTGGCACAACAGAAGTAAAAAGAATTAAAAATAATATTTTGAGATCCTGTCAGATTTGCAAATAGATTGAATGACTATCCGTGAAGAACAGCTATTTAATTCTATCTGGTATTAGTCATACAGTCATAGCTCTTTTTACTTGTTTTGGCACCCAGAGCAGCCGATATATTATCTAATTTGACTGCTGGGTATCACAGGCCATCAGTCCCCACCCATTTATTACTGTACTGAGCCCAATAGGGACAAAATATGTTATGGAAAGGCACCCCATTTTAACTTCCCAATACAGAAAGCTGCATGGTGTAGTGATTCTTTTGATTTCTTATTCCATTAGCTGATAGTAGCCTTTGTCAAATACATGTGTAAACTCTTGTATCAATTTTTGGATCAGCAACAAACAAGTATTGTTTCTTTTTATTCACCTTCTTCAGGATGTGACTTGAAAGTCAGATGATCTTTCTTTTTCATTCTCAGCGTCATTTGGAAAGCACTGATTCCATTATGTTGCAAATCTTATAAAAATCTAATGGCATGTTTTCCTTCTGAACCTTCCTGGTTTCTTATGAGTCTTAAATCTGATCTCTTAAAATGATTGTGCTTGTTTTCCAGCTTTTTAGACGAGCAATTTAGTTAACAGGTATTTGCTGGTTGTTTTGCTGCTGTTGTGCTTCTTCAGCAAGAGTCATTAATATGTTTTCCTGCTTCGTTTAATCTATTCTGAAATTAATCTAAATTGGAGTCGTGGTTTTTTTTTTATATTCCACAGATGTTCACAGTCCTTGCAGAAAACTGGCATGCCTATCTTTAATTTTAGTGATTATTTCTCTATTTGCAAGATTACCTAGGTTTTCTCTTTTGATGTAAGCATGTAGGCACGGTGGCCAGAAAGTGGGAACTGTCGGCACAGGATGCTTCGTCCTTGGAAATGCGGGATTATGAAGATAAATATCAGTCACAAAACCAGTGTTGCCTTTGTTTCTCTTTTTTTTTTCTGGAAACTATTTAGTGCTACCTGCTTTATCTATAATCTCTTACAGGTACTGAAAATACAAAGGTTTGGGAAAAAAAAAATGGTGAAGAGAGTGATGCTTATGGCAGGCTAACTGAACAAAAATGAGCAGCTGTTTAGCGTTCACAGGGGAAATTATTTAGACATGTGAGTTTTTTCCCCTCATTAAAACATACAATTTTATTTCAAAAGTTACTGCAAGCCATTGTGTTGATGTCACAGCAACTCAGTCAATCATGTTACAATTGACTTCGGGTAATTTGGAAACTGTAATTTCATTTGGTTTAAAAAGCAGTAAATGTTCTTCTGCCTTTTTATTGTTGAACTGGGGAGGTGTGGCACCTAATCGAAGGTGTATTTCTGAAGTAGTAGTGGACTGACATTTTGCTGTTTCAGCAAAGTTTTTTTATAGAAATTTTAAGTTCCAGACAGTGGTATTCAAAATTACTGCTCTATCACGGGTCTAGATTTTTCTCTCCCTGTGGGAAAACAAAATATTGAGGAAAACTATTTGGATACTGCCAAGTTGTTTGCTTTTTCATCTTTTTTTTTTTTTTTATTCCGTGGCTTTGAAGCATCAGGTATGAATATTTTATTCTAGATCCTGCAAAGTGTGCAGCATGATCACCAAGCTTCTGATTACACAGCCACTTTAATCTGGCTCAAGCCCAGCTGCAATGGAAAGGGACAATACTACCCTGTCATGATATCTCTTCAGCTTTCCTTGCGCCAGCAAACATGATCGTGCAACTGTGCAGGTAGCTAGATTAGAAAATTGATCCAGTTTTCCCAGAAACCTCCCCACAGCATACACTCTTAGCTTTTTTAGTTGGATCAATTTCCTGATCTAGCTCACTGTTCCTGCCTCTAGCACCTGCACTAAGATATTTGCAAGTAGCCGCATACAGAGGGAATGGGGGACATCCTCTTTTGGCAGCAATATGAAATGTTTTGCCCTGGGTACTTGTTTCAGCAAAATGGAGGTGTGAGGAACAACAGCTTGCTGGACAACAATATAGGCTCTGTTGCTGAGCTGATTCAGGTTTAAGAAAAGTAAGCTTTTCTTGGCAAAACAAAAGAATCCTGTACCAATTCAGCTTATAGTGTGGCACCATGAGTGGTTTTGTTGGTATTTTGTTTGGGGATAGCGTACTGCAATGGGAGGGTAGGAATAAGTGCCCAGTGAAGGGAAGTCCTTAAGTAAGCTTTGCTGCTGAAGCCAGCTAATTGGGAAACAAGGCTTCATCACACAGCACCCCTGTAGGTCAGGGTTGCTCTTGGATATTACTGCATCTGACAAAACAGGGCAGCTCGGCAGCAGCCAAATGGATGATTTGATCAGAGGATGTGAGGAAAAGCCGAGTGGGATGTCCAATAAAGAAAAAGTGATTAGCTGTCATTCTGTTCTGTGGGTTTTCAGGTCCTAAGCTTGTAAGTAATTTTTGTAGAAACTAACAACCTTAAAAAAAAACAAAACAAAAAAAAACCAAAGCACGAAACGCCACCCCCCCCAAATCCCACAAAAAAAACCTCTGGAGAATGCAGGTACTTAAATCTGCTCAAGGATAGGTGAAGGCCTGCTAAAATCCTTTGCAGTTCCTACTGACTGCTACAATTCTCAAGCTGAACAAAATATTACCCATCACCTTACTAGGCCATATTTGAGGCCTGGAAAAAATGTTGAGAAATTTACCAAGTTGTAATCTTTCTTATCAGACTAGGAATACAGAATTTCAAACTGAAATCTAGAGATCCTTATGAATAAGGAGGCAACAAAGAAAATGCATATGCAAAAAGAAGATTGATTCTTATTTATGGACAGTACATTTCCAAGGGTTGTAAATGAGAGGCTTCAGACAAGCATGCTTTGTTTTTTGTAGTAGGATATCAGACGATAACATGCATTAATTTAAAGTGAAGATGTGCCAAATGCTTCCCTGCACATAACCCTGCAAATTTAGCCTAGGAGAACTGGCAAAAGCTGTACAAAATGATACTGATGCTCCTGACAAAATAACCTGCAGTGGCTTCTAAATCATGTGAATTATCTATCCCTCTTGCTTGCTATCTCATAGGCTGCAGACAAATGTTCTTCTCTGACTCCAGCTATGCTGCTGTCAGATGAAAATCAGATAGGGTAGCTTAAGGTACGGTGATACAGAGTCTTTGGTGTCAGCACTAACTCACAAGGTCCTTGTTCCTCAAGTTCCTCTTCTCCCCCTAATGGCTATTAGCCCTGTTTGTGTGTCTTCACCTTAAGCTCAGCTTGTAAAGCAATCTGTTAAACTTTGAGAGGACTGATGCAGAATTGCTTTTAAGTATAACCGTAAATGTGCAAATCACTGCAACTGAGAAAGCTGTAGCTTCTCATAGGGTATAATAGGAAAAAGTATCTTGGCTCAAGGAGAAATTGGACTTATTCAGAGTAATATGTTCTTGAAGCACTGATAAAGAAAAACTGTACCCCCATACAGTATAAACTAAGCCAGCTGACTTCTGCCTGAAGTTCATTAAGAAATGCTTACACGAATTGGTCTGTCAGCAGAGCTGTGGGGAGGAGGCCTCCAGCAGTGGGTTGGTGAACCTTTCCATACAGGTTTGTTTTTTTTAAAGAAAAAAGCATCACTAACAAAGCTAGCATGAAAATGGGGTAGGTGGAAATGCTTTAATTTAAAATACTACACAGAAGGCAAGAGCAAAGACAGGAGCATGTGCAAAAGGTGAGGACAACTTAAAATCACCTATTTCATTCTATAAAACAAAGAATTGGTCTTCTGTTTCCCTTCCTGCTTTGCTTTAGCTAGTCAAAGAAAATAAAACTATCATGACTCTGAAAACTGTATATTTCTAATTGTTCATTTTGCAGTGCTGGAAACAAAATCACATCAGTTGGTTTATCTGAAGAGCAATGGGGCTGTGATTTAACAGCAGTAATCCAGATACTTTGTACAGAATTTTTAAGCCCAGTCTTCAGTAGGTAATTTTTTTTTTTGGAGTGACTTGATGACTTCTGCGTACTCTGAGCTTTTTTAGCTGTCTTCCACTGAACTTCTGCTACTACTGAGTATTGATTATTTTAGTATCTGGTGGTTTAGTAGATGTGATGCCTCTTATAGGACACACTGTTCTGCTACAGCTCCTTTAAGCTCTATCTTCCTAACTATCCCTGCCTGTAAAATTACAACCTTATTCCATTGGCCCTGCATTATTATACATGGAATCCATCTTTGATATTTCTGTCGTACAGTGCATATCCTACCTCTTGATAAGCCGTCGTTGCAATTGAATTCTTGCCTGCTGCATAGGCATAACTTGTTACCAGAAAAAAGGAGGCCTATGCTTATTTTGTGTAAGACCAGATTGCCTGTGGCATTACAACTTCATTGATGCCTGTTGCAACTAGGATCCTCTGTATGAGGAGACCAGTGCTTGTTTGGTTC
>NW_008824058.1:559971-621070 GCF_000699105.1 Pygoscelis adeliae
GAAGGGTAAAAAGATGTTTATATCTCCTCTGCAAAGATGCCTCTTTGCAGAAACATATGGTCAGTCCTTCCCACATCAGGGTGGTCATCTGGTGGCAGGAGGCCATCATTAATTGAGAGCACTTCAGTATCACCTTCCAAAGTGAGCCACATGAGAGCCAGCCCTTCTGCTTGCATTGGTTTACCTTGCCGACTGGTCCGTCCCCAGGCTGTGAGCTCTATAACCTCCTTAGTGTCTCTTGTCATTCAGTTCCTTTTAGTCTCCTGAATATCTGTTCTGAAGTATTTTCTACTCTCGCCCCAGACCTCTCCTTCTTGCTGTTCTTGCATCTCTAGCAACACATTTTCTTTTCTGATTAAGCCTTCCTTTTCTTCTATGAAAACTGTAATGAAAAGGTGCTTCTTCTGTAAAACCTTACAGCTTTGAGGTTATCATCAGAAAGTTATATGTTAGCTGATGGTATTAGTCCTATGAAACCTTCCTTTCTGGTTACTTACACAGTTTTGGTGTTTTGGGTTTTGTTTTTTTTTTAAATGTATGCTAGTTCTCTTAGGAATACAATCATTTACTTCCTGTTGTATATTTCTATAGTATCAAGACTATTTAATACTGACCCAGACTTTACAAAATACTTTGGTGTGTTTAAGCTTACACATGCAGCTATGTGCTGTGTTGGATCCAGACTAGAATGGCCACTATCTTGCAGAACAGAGTCCTCAGGAGAAAGTCCAAGTACATGGGAAGAAGAATGGCACCAAAACTTTTATATGGAAATAAACAGGCAGATATTTTTTCTTACACAATTTGGAATGATCTGTATGGATAATATGACTTTGTTCTGAAATATATTTTAAATTGTGAAAATACTGTGGTTTTTAATTTCCATACAATTTGAAGTGCTGTGTCTTGCACAGCTCTGGGTGCCACTTGCTAGAGAAAGAATGAATTTTTTTTTTTTTTAAGTTACCAAGATGATAGTTTTATTTATTTATTTTTTACCATGAAGTTAAATATTCTAGTTATATACAAGCAAGAAGAATTTATTTGATTCATTTTAGCAGTTAGAAGGCAGGTCAAATTTTGGACCAGGAGCATAATTTCATTGGTGCTATTAAGCAAAGAAATCCTAAACAAGAACATTACTTCTCACAGGATGTTTCTGCACTGTTAGGTCTAGTCTCCTTGTTCATGTGACTCAGATCTTCTTTTGGTTTAAAAAAGAAAAAAGGTTATATTTGGTTTATATGGGTGGCTGAAATGCTTGGTTCCAAAACTAGTGGGCCTTAAGAGATAATGAAATTGCAATATTTTGTTCCACTAAGATCAACCTCTTTATAGAGTCTTAAGCTACTGCTTTGGCTTTGTATTTCATTAATAGAAAAAAAGAAGGGGGGGGGGGAAGAGTCAAGGCAAAGATACTTTGTTGTAATGCAGGGAACATTGATTCTATGGCAGTTTTCTATTACAGCATCTTTACTTCTGTTGTGCTAAATGAGTAATGTAGATTTAAGCATTTTATCTGATGGATGCCAGAGCAGCAGAGTGGTTAAGTTGCTCACTGCACCATTACGAATATCCTGCTTTCCACATAGGCTAGCGAATAAGCAGATGTGCTTTACGAGTCAGACAGTTAAAGGTCAATTTAACTACACATTTGTTATTTCTTAAGTAAAATTGTAGGGTGCTATAATGGATAACTCAGACTCACATCTTCCAATACATCTTTAAATGAATATGTTGAAGTAAATTGCTTAATTTGTAACTTTTTGTTATACATGGAGGTAATAAACAGGAAGCTAGCTGAAACATTAATAAAAAAGTATATAATAAAACTATGCAAATTTCTTGTGTTCAAATCCAAAAGTCTGTAAATGATGCCTCAGGACTTTTGCCTTTAGCTCAGCAAAGCAGGATTTTGTCCAGGATTGCCCAGCCACATGCCAGGAATTGCCCAGGAAGTTGTGTTTGCCCCATCCCTGGAGGTGTTCAAGGCCAGGCTGGATGGGGCTTTGAGCAAGCTGATCCAGTGGAAGATGTCTCTGCCCACAGCAGGGGGCTTGGAACTAGATGATCTTTAAAGGTCCCTTCCAACTCAAACCATCAGAAAAAGCATCAGAGCATTTTCTTATCTCATCTTCTCTTTCAGTTAAACTTTGAAATTGCCAGGTGTGCTGTCTGTAGCTGGCTAACTTTGAAGTGGGTGCATTTGGTCAGTGAAAATGGATTGTGCGTGTTTTGTTCAAAACAACATACCAAAATGCCAGCAGACTCACTTGATTCAAGGTTGCATGGTGGATGTGGGTGACTTCATTTCCTACCCTTTTTATGTCAGCTTGTCAACTTTTAAAACATATACTTCCTTTCATTTATTGCAATTATTGTTGCAATTTTTTTTCTATATGAAGTGTTTTTTAAGTTTATTTTACCTTGGATTTGCTACTTAGAATATTCAAAGAATAGAGGGGGAATAGTAGTTCTCTTGTAATGTACAGATACTCAGAAAGCAGATGAGCTGTTGCTCTCCGCCCCCCCCTTGCAGTGTGACAGACTATTCAGTGAAGATGATCGTTTTAAGTGTTGCTCAAATTGATCTTCCTACTTTGGATTAAGTTTTACTTAATGAGGAAGTAATGAGATTATCGTAGACAAAAAGGACTGTGTCTCTTTTGGGAACGTACAATTTCTGATACTTGACTTTATTTCAAACAGATCCATAATTCTTTAGGGAATGCAAATTTAAATGATAATCAAACTCTGGGACTTCTCTAGCAACCGTTTTGACATTGAATGATAAAAGTATTATACTGTGTATTTTCTTCCTGGGGAATGGGTAGACTGCTGCAAGATTAAAACGTTCTGGATGGGTGCCATTTTCAGATAGTTCAGCTAGAAGAAGAGAATGGATCTGATTAAAGGATAAAGCTGGTTATTTGTTGTTTTTACTCCATGCTGTACAATGGGAGTGATTCTCTGCCTCTTTTCCCTAACAATAATTAGGATTAGAGGATTCCAACAACTGCATGTTAATATTCCTCTTCTTTGAATGGAAACATGCAGTAGCTAAGCAAATAACATTTCCTTTAAACTTTAACATCTATAACAAAACCTTCCACAAAATATTTAAGAAATCTCCAGATATTCGAAAGAGAGCACTGAAAATAAGGGACTTTCATGTTTGGGGTTTTTTTCTCTGACTTTGGATGTTTAGGAAACATCTGTCCTAATCTATAATCAAAATTCCCATTGATGTTGTATTCAAAGTTTTCAATGAAGTCAGTGGTTCACTTCTGGTTTTTAATTGTGTATGCCCACTCGTAATTTACTTGAGCCACTGACAGGATTGTAACACCTGCTGTTGCAAAATTAAGCAACCTTCATTCAGCACAAAATATGAGTAGCTATTAAACTGTCATTGATTATGCTGTTAAATTGTATTTTGCATAGAGTTGATATGGCTTCATATTATTGATTTTACATTTAATAATTTGACTGATTTAAAACATGCACAAAAAGCTTTCTTCTAAATAGCATGTCCAGATCATTAAACATTGTGCTTCCCTGCCCCGTAATTTTGCCCTTCTGTTGATTAGCAGCAGTTTAGTTGAGAGGAAAAAATAGCACTCATGATCTGAATCTGCAGTGATTTATGTATGCAAATGACTTGTTGAATTCAGGCAGTGAAATCTAGCCTCCTTGAAAGTTAATGGTTACACTCACTGGGAGTGCTCATGGTTGTGGAATTGGGACCTTAACTGGGCATGTATCATCATCACCAGTAGCAACGTGTGACAGGGTGTGATTGGCAGACTACAGGCTTTGCTTGCTCCAGAAATGCTGACTAACACTTGTAGAGTTTAATTTCTATTTAAATGTAAGGGAGTAGGATCTTGCCTTAATATTTGGTATTCCCATATTTAAGAATATACTTAAGTCATATACCTCAGGCACAAGCAAGTGTTTACATTAAGAATGCACTAAAGTGTTAAGTTGAATTGGAGGCATAATCTTTAAGAGGTCATATTTGCTATTACCTAAAAGAGTTCTGAATTATAGCGAAATACAAAATTATCAACAGGAGGAGAAACAGAGGACTGGTAAACCTTGTGCTTTTTACTGTTAGTAAAAGCTTTAGTCATGGCTGGCTATAGACAAAGCTGATTTAGTGTTCTTGGGGAACAGTCTTCCATGTACTTAAGGCTTTTGTTCGATGTCTGTTTTGTCTTTTGTACTTTTTCTTTCTAAGATGCATCAAGACTTCCAACCTAGAGGCTGTATTGAAGTTTGAACAAAGCCTTGAAGCGGGGTACCTGAATTCAGGCTTAGATGAACTTTTATAGTATTGAAGAGGTTTTTAGATATATCAGCATTAAAGCAGAAATAAATGTAACTTGCAGTGCTTTTATAATTTTGATTGGTACATTTTCTAGTTACTGAAGATAAAATACAGGTTTGTACAGATCTTGCCCTTTCCAAAACCATCTTAACGTTCATTTTCAGTGTTGTAGTGAAGTCATAATGTTGAATTTGTGATAACAGAAAATAATGTCCGTTAAAAGGCTGAGATCAAATACACATGTATGACATTATTGCAGAAGAGAGAAATGGGTAGGCTGGAAGGGCATAAGCATTTATTTAATCAAACACAGTAGCCCTAAAATTGCAGAAAATGGCCAGTAAGTTGTTTTTTGCATCAGTTCTGTTCCTGAAGGTGTACTCTCCTTCTTTCTTTTCAAAGGAGTGGAAGCTAAGGCAAATATGTGAAGTTTTGTTAAAATGCTGACATTATATCAGAAACATGTCAGTAGGAAGAAGAGATATTAACAATCTGCCAAAGGGATAAATAAATAAACCAGAGGGGTAGCTATGCTGCTGCTAATCTTACTAGTATCCATAGTTATTTTTCAAAAAGGACAGCCTTTCTTGTGTTGTCCTTTAAAGCTGGCCAGATGGACCCACATTATGATGATGGTTCCAAAATGTGTAATACAGGAGAATGATGCTAACGTGGCAGCTGGGCAGGGAACAGTAATAAAAGGTTGTTATAGAGAGAAGTGGGTGTGATGGATCCAGTCGTCTTAAAGCTTTCAAGTACTCCCAATTTTAGAATCATAGAATCATTAAGGTTGGAAGAGACCTCCAAGATCATCGAGTCCAACCGTCAACCCAACCCACCATGCCCACTAAACCATGTCCCTAAGCGCCTCATCTACCCGTCTTTTAAATACTTCCAGGGAGGGGGACTCAACCACTTCCCTGGCCAGCCTGTTCCAATGTTTAACCACTCTTTCAGTAAAGACATTTTTCCTTACATCCAATCTAAACCTCCCCTGGCGCAACTTGAGGCCATTTCCTCTCGTCCTTTCGCCAGTTACTTGGGAGAAGAGACCAACACCCACCTCGCTACAGCCTCCTTTCAGGGAGTTGTAGAGAGCGATGAGGTCTCCCCTCAGCCTCCTTTTCTCCAGGCTAAACAACCCCAGTTCCCTCAGCCACTCCTCATAAGACTTGTTCTCCAGACCCCTCACCAGCCTCGTTGCCCTTCTCTGGACACGCTCCAGCACCCCAACGTCCTTCTTGTAGTGAGGGGCCCAAAACTGAACACAGTATTCGAGGTGTGGCCTCACCAGTGCCGAGTACAGGGGCACGATCACTTCCCTAGTCCTGCTGGCCACACTATTTCTGATACAGGCCAGGATGCCATTGGCCTTCTTGGCCGCCTGGGCACACTGCCGGCTCATGTTCAGCCGGCTGTCGACCAACACCCCCAGGTCCTTTTCCGCCAGGCAGCTTTCCAGCCACTCTTCCCCAAGCCTGTAGCGCTGCATGGGGTTGTTGTGGCCGAAGTGCAAGACCCGGCACTTGAAAACTTACTTTTTCATCAGTAAGTTATTTTTTGCCTTCATATAGGGTTAGACGAGTGACCGTGTAGTACTCTCTTCCCAAGTTTATCAATAGAAGTAGTGCTAGGATGGTCAGAAACCCAAAAAAGCAGGCAGGAGGAAGGCTGACTGTCTGTAGCAGCAGAATAGAATTTCTTTTAAGCTTGTGAGAGACTAGATTGTTAGCTCCTTGTGCAGTTATTTTTCTAAAGACAGATGTTTTGTCCGGCCTTTACATTACTCATAATGTTGAAATGTCTCTTCAGCCTGATTTGTTTTATTTAACCTAATAAAATCTTAATCCTACTAAAGGTTTAATGCAGTAACGAAACTGCCAGGTGGTATCCCCTTTCTCTTTTTTCCCAGCTGAAGTTCCTGAGCCTGACCTGTTTTTCTTTTAATTTATTTTTAAATCCCGTGCTGTTGTGCTTTGACCATGTACAACAGAGCTGGAACAGGTACTGTGAGCTGATGGGGAAGGCAGGAGAATAACCAGAAGGCAGCTTGGAAATCACACTGGGGATGAAAAGTATGGGTTTGTCTGTGCAAGATACTGCTCATTCTGTCAAACTTGGATACGGATTGCTGATACTTACAAAAGATAGTTTGCATCCTCCTATGTGATTGTATAGCTTGTAATACTAATTGGCAGAGCTCCCTAACGCAGCTTTTTTTTTCTTCTTCTTTTAGGGCTTTCCTCCAAATCTGCCGAGTTGTCTAGTTCTTAGTTCTCCAGCTAAAATGCTCCTTTGCCCTTCCCCTGCTGCTTAGGTCTCCAGGCTTGGACTCCATAGTGGTAGTATCTTTAGTAAAAATGCCGTCCTGTTTATCATAGTATGGGTGGAGAGGAAAGCACTTCTCCATTTGTGAGAAGTTAATCTGATTTTCCTGTTAGTTACAACTCCTGACCAGTCCTTGCACTCACACGGTGACAGGAGGTAGCTCCGCGTCTAGTCAGTGCTCTCAGGTACTTGAACTGCTCTGTTTCAGCCTGTCCTTGTTTGTTCTTGAGAACAAATCTGAGCTTAAACATCATTACATCTAAGGTATTTGGAGACAAACTTGCACTCACCCTTAGGCTTTGGAGCAGGTTGCAGATTGCAGAGTAAATAGGAGGAAGGCCTTAGCTTGTGCTGCCTGTTAGCTTGGACTTGAGCTTGCATCCACCAGTGATGTGGGAGCGCAGTCATCCTGGCCTGGCTAGCTCCACATATGCCAGCAGTGTTAGGGCAGACAATCATCCAGGTGTTTTCCTGGAAGGACGCAATGTTGTATCACACAAAGCATTAACGGCTTTGTAAGTACCACTTAGGATCAGCAAGCAAAGCATGGCATGCCTTAGCTGCTTTGGATCAAAGCCTTGTGGGGCACTGTAGACAAAGTCAGTACCTCCTAATGCTGTTGTCCCAGGGGGCTTCTGGAGTTTTTCTGTTTCACAGTCTGACCACACTGGGGCAGAGCCAAGAAAGGGAACAGAGAAGGATTTTTTTTTTTTTTTTTTTTTTTAATTTTTGAGTTTTGGTTGGCTAAAGTGTTTTGGGTTAAACACTCAAATGACATGATATCTCATTTTGGTTTAGGATGTTTGGATGTGAGGTGTAGGCACTATTCAAAAACCTTCAGACTAGAGGATCTCTTAATATGTATGGATAAGACAACCATCCAATATGTGGGAATCCTTGTGGTTCCAATGCTTAGGAGAACCTTCAGAAAGGGCATTGGAAACCAAAGTTTTCCTCCTTTATGCCTCTTTATCCCTAACCACTGGGATACAGTGTTTAAAGGAAGGTAAGGTCCTTTTCTCTTTTGTGAATGCTACCCAAATTTCCTTGTGGCTGTATTCTAAAGAGTATTTTAAAAGTTTAAATGCTAAGATGTCATCCTTCTTGAATATTTTCTTAATCTTTCTGGTCACAAATATTAAACGGATTGCCCAAATTCCTGGATAGTATATTTGGTTCAGGCTGCCCAGGGAAGTGGTTGAGTCACCATCCCTGGAAGTATTTAAAAGACGGGTAGATGAGGCACTTAGGGACATGGTTTAGTGGGCTTGGTGGTGTTGGGTTGACGGCTGGACTCGATGATCTTAGAGGTCTCTTCCAACCTTAATGATTCTATGATTCTATGGATGTTAATAAGCTAATTGCTGAAATAACCCTATTCCCAATGAAACAAACCTATTCCCAATGAAAATATACTATGAGTACCAGAGCAAGAAAAGTGAAGTTACTCTTGCTCTAAGGAGTACTACTTACTGAATAATCTTTCTTTAGAAAAGAAGTATGCGAATTAAAGTTATTCTGTTGTAATCTGTGAAGGTGAAAAGATTTTGAAGGCAGTGAGCTCTTACTGAAATCGATATTTCTACTCTTTAAGTATTTTAGCTTCAAAACCACATAGGTATATGGAAAAAATCATTAGCTGTAGCTCATTAGCTCTGTTCAAGCAGCTGCAAACCTTTAAAAATTAATAATTTTCATCATGAAATGTAAAGTCTGGTTTGTAAGCTGTGATATTCATTCAGTACAAAATTTCAACTGAAGCTGACAGGGGGCTTGCAGGGTAGAAGTTGAGCAAGCACCCCCAGAATTAACCCACTGCTATCAATTAAATTTGTTGTCTTTAAACCTACAAATAATAAAATCTTTGGAAAAGTGTCATTATGATGTAAATATACCAAGCCTCACCCTAAATTGATTTCCTTTCTCCTTTTAATACAGACTCCACAAGGAGGAGAAATACTAACAGATCTCAGAATTTAATGAGAGCATTGACATAGTAGAAATTACTCTTTTAAGGTTATAAAATACAAAAATTCCAGTGGTCTCTTCAAGAGTGAAAGGATGAAGGTGCTTAAAGGCACTGCCAGATGTATTGAGATGCAAAATCCAGTGGCTTTTGTTAAAAACTAAAATACCCCCTGAAATATTTGCATTACTTTCCATGAACTAGAGTGGAAATGCCAGAGGAAGTAGAAAAAAAATTCTGCTACAAATGATTTTCCATGGGTTATGCTTGTAAGAATGAAAACTGGAAGTAGATTTCATGCTCTTTGAAATTGCTGAATCATAGTTCTTCCACTTGGCCCGGGGAGGCTGAGATCAGCAGGGATTTCCTCAGGCTACTGATGCAAACTCTGTGCTCTAAGAATACTGCTTGATAGCAGTTTGCCCATATCAAAAGAAAGTATCTCTACTGTAATACCAGCATGAATGAATACAGACTGTAGAACTGATGATGGAGGCTTAAATGGCCCTTTCTAAGGACTAACCTTGTGAAAAGAGCAGAATCAGAGAATCTTTTGAGGTAAACTGTTTATTTGGTACCCCTATACTCAAATATACCACTGAATCCCTCTCTAACTTAGGCATGGGGAAATTGGGTGCCAAGAATTGCAAGTGCTAGCAGGCAAAGCAAAGCCAGTTTTCATTGTTGCAGATCTCTCATTTTGACTTTGCAAGGAACTTTGATGTCTCGCTCTGTAGTTAGGACTATCCCATGTTGTGTTTTCCTTTGTAGATATATTTTCCTGCTTTTAATTTGAGGAATTCTGGCAACTTGGTTGAAACTGCTGCTATCGCTGGGCTGTTACAAATCTAAAAAGTCCAAATGGTTCCACAAAGCACGTGCAGACAATCAGCTTCAAGTCTAATACAGATATATTTATTTCTGTTTGCAGAATTTCAGAATGTGGTAGCCTTGCTGATATCTCTGGAAAGGAAAATCAACGTTGCTGTGTAAATATTAACCACAGTACACAAAAACCCTCAAGAGAACTTGCTGGTGTTTAAAAATCATACTGCTGATCTGCAGAGCTTGAGTGACTCCACTGGAGAATGGTCATACTCATTCAGAATCCTTGTGTTGGTTCTTCCCCCTTGTTTTCTTGGCCCTGTGTAAATATAGGTTATATCTGATGGTGTAAGAAGAGACTTGGTGCAGTTATTCTTCATTTTTACGTTAGTAAGGATATCAGTAGGGTTATAGAAATATCAAGCCACAGTTGAATATTCACATCTTCTGAATTAGGCTAGGAATTGTGATGAGTTATGATCTTTCTAAGAAAGAGATATATGAAATATATGAAAATGAAATGTATGAAAAGCACGTGTCTTATGAGGAGCAGCTGAGGGAACTGGGGTTGTTTAGCCTGGAGAAAAGGAGGCTCAGGGGAGACCTTATCGCGCTCTACACCTACCTGAAAGGAGGTGGTAGCGAGGTGGGTGTCAGTCTCTTCTCCCAAGTAACAAGCAATAGGACAAGAAACGGCCTCAAGTTGTGCCAGGGGAGGTTTAGATTTGATATTAGGAAGAATTTCTTCACCAAAAGGGTTGTCAAGTATTGGAAGAGGCTGCCCAGGGAAATGATGGAGTCACCATCCCTGGAGGTATTGAAAAGACGTGTAGATGTGGTGCTTAGGGACATGGTTTAGTGGTGGACTTGGCAGTGTTAGGTTTACGGTTGGACTTGATGATCTTAAAGGTCTTTTCCAACCTAAACGATTCTATGAAAATCTGTTTTAGACTGGTCAATCAAAAAAACTTTAAAACAAAGAATTTCAATATATTGTGATGCTTTCCCTTTTCTCTAAATCCAGGTATGTGGTTGATTTACTCTTCAAAGGAAGGGTAAAATTCGGGGGGGGGGGAAGCCTGTTTTGTTTCTTTGTGATTCACATTGAAAGCCTTAAGAAGAAATATTTGAAAAGTAGTACTAAACAAATATTTTGTTTTTGTATATTTTTTCTACTTTTTGAGCTTTTACTGTTAGTGTTTTAAGTTTTCCCATTCAACCTTAATGACTATAAATTCAGTGGAAGATTGTATCACATAATTGTGCTGAAGTTTCCAGACAGTGCTGAATATTATAGAATTCCATGGGAAATTATGCTAGTTTGCAGGGTTTTACTCTTTGTTTTAAGAGTCCTCCTCTGGCCCCTTTTTTAATTACAGAATTTCATGATGTGTCTACTTCCCCGTCCTCCCAGGAAGATGATTTTTTGGAGGCTGGAAATCTAAGGGAATTATGACACTAAATATACTGAACTAAACTATAGTGTAAACTATACTAAACTAAACCTAATTTACAGACTTGTAAACAACCTGAATAAAAAGAATTTTCTTTAAATGCCTTTTTAAATTGATCAGTCTATAGCTTAAAGATTTGTGTGTTGGTGATTGAGCATTTCTTGTTCTAGTTATATTTCCAGTGATTCCTCCAAGAAACAGAGAAAGACAAGCCCATGCATAGTTGACCTTTCTAAGAAGCAGCAGAAAAATATATTTTGTCTTTAGGGGGAAAAGAAGCAACATTTAAACTTTGTGCATCTTGAAGAAATAAGTAAGGCAAATCTCATATTTTACTATGTTAGTAAATCCCTACCTTAAGGATTGACATATGTAATTAATTTGATTTTTAAAAAAATCTATTCCAACCGAAGTATACGTGCAGTTAGAGAATTATATGTAGATAAGTTGATGTAGAGATAATACGTTACCATGACAAACAGGCCAAAGTTGCTTCTGATATGGAGAATTACCTTATTTGTCTGGATGAATTTGGCAGTGTTATATGGTTACAAGTTGAAACCAAATAATTGCTTTAAGTGGAGAAGAATGGAATCAGCAGTATGAGTGTGCTAATCTTTTTCTTCCTTTCTTTTTTGCTTGACTTTTGAGGATTGTGTAGACTTTGGGATAGAACTGTAAATTTATTTACAAGTGACTCTTAGATTGTAAAATACACGTTAATCTTTCAAAAGGGGAATGAACTCCCTCATGTATTGTCATATATTCTTACTCTTGCGTATCTTTAATTTCAGTCTTTGTGATCAGATGATGACGTTCAATGTAGCTTCTGACCAACTGATATTGTCAATTACTTTCAGAACAAATTTTAAAAGGTCCCTTTGTTGTTAATGAATGGTCACTCTTGGATGAAGACAGATGACATTTAGACTTCGATATTTTTGGTTTAGTGCAAGGGTCAGTTTTATAGCATTGTTAAATAACACTGAAGAATATGCATGAAGAAGCATTGAGAAATGTCACACTTTATCAATGAGTGTTCACTATTTTCTACTTGGTTTGGTCATGGAATGTTCACTGTACAAAGCCTCGTGGTCATGAATTTTATTTGCCTTGTAACTTGCATAGTTAACCTGTACAGAATTAATATCAAACTGACTTTGAGCCACAGGAACAGTACTGTGTGTGTATGTGTGTGTATTGTTGTGGCTGTAATTTCAACTGCACATACCATTTGTTTGCAGTAATAATGGAAGCTCATTCATGAAACTGGTCCATCTAAGTCAAATTTTTACACTTTAGCTGGTTTTGATTCTGCAATGCAGAATGTTGTCATGAAGAAACATAGCTCACAGGAAAGTACAATGCTAAGTATCTCTAGTTGCAGTTTCACATTTTTATTTGACCGAAATTAATAGCTCTCTGTCAGAATAGTTCCCCTTCCATTGCTTCTGCTGCTCTTCCTTCCCTCCTTGTTGCATTGTGCCTTCCTTGGAATTTGTATGGATAAACTGGTTCAACTCACTAGAACAGCAGAAAAATAACTCCACAATACACAAATTAACAGATTTTGCTGGTCTGCTGTTCACTGTGTTGCTACTTGCTGTAGGACCAGACAAATGTCAAAGGTGTGACAAAGTGGATTGAATTTTGTGTGTAGGAAATTTTGGTAAGTAAGGTGGAGCCGGGTTTCAGGGAGAGGGTTTGTGGGGAGTCTGGTTGAACATTACCTTCCCCTTCTGGCATTTTTCAGTGATTGATTCAGTTCAACTGAAACACCTTGTTTTGATCTATTGCTTTTCTTTTTTTTTTTTTTTTTTAGGTTTTTAAGACATCAAAGTTTTTTACTATGTTGTATATCTTATTGCATCTTAAATGTCAAGCTTATCCCAAGATGATGTGAATACTTGGTACATGCTGCCTGTCATAGTTGGTCATCAGGAACTAAGCCACTGTTGCTGAAACAGCTGATTTGGGTTGACAAGTATTAATACAGAGACTCTTAAAGGGGGTCTATAGGGATCTATACATAAACCACTGTCTCTAAATATAAGAAAAGAGTGATCTTTTCAGGCTTTATTTCCAAAAACAAAGAACACCTCAAAAACTTACCTTACATTTGGGTCAATAGGATTGTTATATTTTGAAAAGCACAAAGCAAAGAATAGGTGATCTATGTGACAGCATTACAGATTCATCAAGGGAATAATATTTTGTTTTCTTTCTCTTAGTTGCTAAATGATATGAGGCACATGAAATCTCTCTTAAAATGAAAGATGAACTGTGGAATTTCTGTCTAATTACATTTTTAGTGAGATGTGGCCTCTCTCCTCAGAAAACAATACATATTTTTTAATGTGTTTTTAGCTTGCATCCACAATGTTGGTATTCTCAAAACATCTGTTTGTTTCTCAACAGATATAAAAAATACATAAAAAATAAAAATGAGTGAACCGGACCATGGAACATTCTTTACAACTCATAGGATTAATGATGTAGGTATGTATGCTATCATGTTCAAATTTAATTGTTTTTTCACAATCTACAGTAAAACTGCTTATGAACTACTCTGTGCAATTAATAGCTGCATATGGAAGCTGCTACAGCATTCCGATCATAGAATCGGAATGGTTTGGGTTGGAAGGCACCTTCAAAGACCATCTAGTTCCAAGCCCCCTGCCATGGGCAGGGACACCTTTCACTAGGTCAGGTTGCTCAAAGCTCCATCCAACCTGGCCTTGAACACTTCCAGGGATGGGGCATCCACCACCTCTCTGGGCAACCTGTTCCAGTGTCTCACCACCAGTGAAGAATTTCTTCCTTATATCCAATCTAAATCTGCCCTCTTTCAGTTTAAAACCATTTCCCCTTGTCCTGTCACTACAGGCCCTGGTAAAAAGTCTTCCTGTGTTTTTCTTATAAGCCCCCTTTATATATTGAAAGGCTGCAATAAGGTCTCCCTGGAGCCTTCTCTTCTCCAGGCTGAACAAGCCCAATTCTCTCAGCCTTTCTTCACAGGAGAGGTATATTCCAGCCCTCTGACCATTTCCATGGCCTCCTCTGGACCTGCTCTAACAGGTCCGTGTCTGTCTTGTACTGGGGACCCCAGAGCTAGACGCAGTACTCCAGGTGGGGTCTGACAAGAGCAGAGTAGAGAGGGAGAATCACTTCCCTCGACCTGCTGGCCACACTTCTTTTCATGCAGCCCAGGATACGACTGGCTTTCTGGGCTGCAAGCACAGGTTGCCCACTCATGTCCAATTTTTCATCCACCAGGATTCCCAAGTTGTCCTCTGCAGGGCTGTCCTCAATCCATTCAACACCCAGTCTGTACTGATATTGGGGACTGCCCTGGTGGTTGACATGAAAAAATTTTTCCACAATGAGGCATCATCTGGAGTCATGTTGTCAAACTTTCCGTAGGCATGTGACAAATGAAAATCCTTAGGGGAGACTTGAAGGAGGATCAAGAGATAGCTTTGCAGGATTTACCTTAACATTTTATATGGGACCCTTCTCAAAACCGTATGTCAGACATAATTGCTTCCAGCCACTATGTTTTTAATAGTGAATGGAAAAAAATCTTTCTACTAATACCTAATGGCAAGTTTCACTACTAAAGGAACCTAAAAAAGAGATTGGAAAGAAAAGGCCCGTTCCTTATCCCTATAAGCTTCCTATCTTATGTAAAGTAACTGAGGATCTGTGCGCTAAAGCTTTACGGTACTGGGGTAAAAGTTCAAGTATTTTCATTTACCATAATAATTGTATCTCAGGCTTTAGCCAGTATTTGTTACAGAAAATTGTGAAAAGGCATTTTAAAATCTAAAAGTTTAATATTTTATATTTTTATTCATGTGTGTTTATATGTGTATATATTTGTGGGTGTATACATACATACAACCATATATAAAATTTATTTTCTTTGTAAAATATGATACATATCCAATACGTTACCTATTAAATACAAAGTTTGCAACCTATATGCCAAGACCCTGATTTTGGAATTAATCTCACATGGATAGACCCTATTGACTTCAGAAAATTCCTCAGAGTAAAGTCCTCAGTAGAAGAAGAAACAGATAAAGATTAGTAGCAGAGATTCATAAGGTTAAGATATACAGGATAAAGGAAAAAGCATATTGAAAGCAAAGATAAAATTAAATTATTCAGGATTAGAGGTTTGGAAACTGAACCTGTCTTTCACTCCTCATTCTTTTCTTAGATGTGAGGGACATTATTAAGTTGGTGAAGATGAGTTACCTGAGGAAGTACCTCAGGTACCTACTTTCTCTTACATTAGTTCTATGTGTAGCTATGTATATTTATTTGTTTTATATAAAACTTTTTTAAGAGTGTAGAAAATAACAGATTATGTTGCTAAATTAAACTTGGGACTTTCAGAGACAACTCTAAGGCTTCCAAACATTGCCACAAGTTTTTTTTTTTTTGTTTAGAAACCCAACATAGTAACAACTTTTTTTTAATCTAGGTACCACCAAGTTTAACCTTTTTAAGTAAATGGATTCTCTCTGCTTATTCACTGTTCTCTGATACATTTTTCTGTGGTTAGAACAGATTAAGACAACCCAGCCAAAGAAAAACAGTGCTTCTCCTTGTTGTATTATAGCATTCCTTGTTCTCTCCATCTATTCATTCAGTGGGATGGTTCGTTCTCCCTTCCTAGTTGTTTTCTGCACTGTATTTGTTATTGCTTCCTGTACATCAGTACACACTTTTACATTTTTAATCCTGTTTTTTCCATGCTTTTTGTTGTCAACCCTCTTCTCTCATTTTATATTGTGAGAAAGAAAAGGTGCAAAAAAGATTACATGGATTTGTTTTTTTGATCACGTGTCTTATCCTTACTACACTGTATTGAGGAATAAAGCTGACATAGAGAAAGCAGGGTTTCAAAAGCCAGTGATGAGTGAGAGCTGTCAAACAGGGACAGCAAACTGTAATTTCATTGAGTAGTTAAGGAGATGACAATGCTGATATAGACCAAAGAAAACTGGTCAGGATATTGCAATTTTGAGTGCCATACCCAGATAGGGTTCCTACCCCTGGATATCTATACCACAATTCAGAACAAGTGGTGTGAGATCCGTGCTAGTGAAATGATTTAAGAATAACTTCCGATTCCTGATCGGAAAGAGGAGTGGCAAGGCTAACAGCTGACTGAAGCATGAGGACTTTGTCAGTGCATGCACTGACATGCGTGTATGGTGCATGTAGAACGTTTCCAAAACCACTGACATTAGGTACTTAGAGGTCTCTGCAACAGGTGCTGCAGGGAGAGATTTAGATCTTTATCTCTTCAGGAAGATGACGGTGTCCCACCTTTGTTCTGACACTTACCTAGTATGCTATCCTGGAATTAATTGAGGATCTCTGATGCTGGAAGAGACTACCATACTTTTCAAAGGTCATGAGATTCACAAGCACCATACCAAGGAGTTGCACTTAATGACTTCTAGCAGTAGTTAATGTCATTTAGTAGTACTAGTCAGAGTTACTGATTCGTTTCTAAAGAATATGACAGGATGCATCTGCTAACTTATCTCCCAGGTGCTCCCAGGCATTTGCCTGCAGGGAGCCTGATTTAGAAATGTTACGGAATTGCTCTGAAGCTCCTGCCATGCCCTGCTGATCATGTGTGTGGACACTGATGTTACTGCCTGAAATGACTCCTAGCAGACTAGAAGTGATTGTAAGCCTTTGGGAGCAGTGATGAAGGAGTAATAGGCTTAGGAGGAAGAACTGAATGAGTGGCTTTTCAGAGGGTTTGGCGACTGAACTTTTGCTTTTTTGAACATGTAATGATGTGACAGAATCTCTGCTGGACAGTGCTGTAAGCAATCTCAGAAAGAAGGAAAAAAAATCTTCACATAAAATCTTCCTAACTTAGGGATGAGAACTTTAAATTTGGATTGATCATAAAAGCCCACAGATGAACAAAGCTACCTAAAGGCCTAAAAAATGGGAGAAAGGAGATTATTCATACTAAGCTCATAGGAGGGCTAAAATGGAAGAAATTAGTGGATCAAACTACTGAACATTTTTTGTGTAAGGTATATAGAGAATAAAAAAGTAGTCATAATAAAAGATCAAAGCTATAACCTGGTTGGCATAACACTGATTTGGTAGAATCCTTCGCATGTTGAGAAGATTAGTGGAGAGGAAAGCAGGATTGACAAGCAGGAGGAAAGGAGAAAGCCTTCCTCTATGTAGGTTGTGTACCCTCTCAAGTTCAGAGAGTGGAAACAGCAAAGGGATTGCCTGTGGAAACTGTAGATGATGATCAGAGGGGAAGAAAGATGCAGTTCTGTTTTTATGGGAGTCTGGCGCAGACCAATAGACCAGGAAAATCTGTCGATTAATATCAGGCAGCTGTGTATCTGAGGTTACCTTGAGCATGCTTCTCTTTTTCTGTTCACAAATCTTGTTCAGACAGGATTTGCAGCCTTGGTTTTCTGGATTAGTTCTGATATGGCTGCTGGTCTTCTCAGTCCTTGCCTCACCCAGTTTTAAGTGTATACATAATATGCTTTGGATTAAAGTGACCATGAAATGGTGGAAGTTGTCATTCTTAAGAAGTTGGTGAGGGGGAAGAGAAATAAAGGTAGTGTATTTTAGGAACATGAACATAAGCTCAAAGTAGGACTCCGTGGTAAACTTGAGGTAACTGTTGTTTGGCGAATATGGCAATCCGTCAATGAAACTGCTTAAAGGGATCATTGTAAGTTATCTTCACTGTGTGGTGAAAGACCAGCTTAGTTAAATCTTTATTGACTTCAAATGCTTTTTCAGCAAAACTATTTCCTCTGGGTTTTGTTAGACAACAGTCTTCCAATACTGTCACAGTCTTTCAAATACTGATGATAGGACTGAAGAAAGTGGACATTATAATCCATCCTGCATGCAGCAGAAACCAAGTACGATGTTTTCCTTGCAATTTAGTGCCTTTCTCTTTATTAAGGAAGTACGTTGTTTTTCCCAGGGGCCTAGAGAATTTTAATAGAGAAATTATGCTGTTCTTATGGCTGGAGATTCAATGGGAAATGTAATTGCAACTCATTCTGTTTACATATAATCAGTAGTTTGTATACCTTCTAGAAAAAAATTACTCCTATTGCTCAATCCATAGATTACAATAAATATTGAGGTAGTTTTCCAATTTGTGAAATAAGAATGCATATATTGAAACTTACGTATTTCTGTATTAGAACTTCCTAAAATTCCAGTAAACCCAGTTTAAAGTGAATTATTCTTGAAGTTCACATATAAAAAAAAATCTTTTAAAATAAACTCTTTGTAAACAGACAAATGGTTAATGTTTCTTATATAATTTCTACTAGCTTATGTTTGTTTCAAATTCTTATTCACCAACTAACAATCTCTTTGTTATGGAAACTTTTAATGTTTAAAATACACTGTTTCTAATTTCGATCTATAATGCTTTCATTTTATGACTCACGCTTAAAATATTTCTCCAGAATTTGAAATGACTGTGTTTCATGTAATAACTAGAAAATCTGGTTGTTCCTATGAGAAATGGTCTTTGCAGCCAGAAGTATAAACCTGTTGGTTACAAACATCTGTATGAACTTGCTGCAGTAGAAAAAATGGCATCTGCAAAAATTCAATTAAAGGTATGATTTTTATATTATTTGTAATGTGAATGATTTTAAAATTCAGCGATCATATTTCTTTTCACTGCCCCAAGGAATCTGAGAATGAATAGGGATAACAGATTGCTGTAACAGTATTCAGTAACAGTATTCAGCAAAAGGGGGCAAAAGATGAGAGTTTATCACAGCGTTATTGTGAGTTGGACACGTTAATGTCAAAGTGTGGAATTTCTTTGAATCAGAGATGCAAAATATGTATGGATTCTAAGCCTCCCAAAAAGACAGGAAAAGTTTGTATTTGAGTGCTTTGAGGAAATTCATCCAGACTCATTATATAAACTACTCAAAATACTGGGGGTAATGAAGAACTTACAGGAATAAATGGGAAGGGGAGGTTGATCCAGAAAGAAAGAAAACAAAACAAAAAGATATGAAGTGAGGATTTCCAAAAGTCAAGCTGAGGTAGATATTGAAAAGAAAATTAAAAGGGTTTTATATCCATAAAATGTAAATGTAGAGCTAGACAGTTAGAAAGGTATAAATAGCTGCAGAATGGCCCAAATGGTAAATAAGAAGGTAGTCTATTTAATACTAGTAAAGTTTAATGAAAACTTTACCTCTGCTTTTATTAAGAATGGTGATTTATAATGTGTGGACAAAGCAGGGTCACTAGCAGAACTGAAGAAGAAGCAAAAGTCGGGGCTGTCAAACTGGAAAGAAGACTAAGTACCAGATTTTCTCCATCCACTAATGCAATTTCACGTACTCTTTTTTTTCTGTAAGTCTGATCTTAGAGACATTTAATAAATCCATGCAACAGTAGACAGTACCATGTAAGTTGAAAATAGCAAAGCAATTTTGTATATTAAGAAAGGAGATACAATTTTGGAAGCATTTTTGGCAATGATACACCCAAAGTCTTCAATGATGTGCAAGGTAATTAGAGTACAAGGTGAAGAGAAGAATTTGTAAACCCAAGAAAGAACATGGGAAGTGGGGACCGGTCTCTAAATATGGGGGAGGACAGGGTGAACACTGGTAGCTCTCCAGCCAGCCTCATTTCATCCTTTACATTAGGTATATACCGAACTTTATGAGAGAGTTTTACCGTTGTAGAAGGACCAAATATTAGAGAAAATGTAAAGGGAGAACTGGAAAGATTAAGGTATAGCTCAGACATAGCTTACTCTACAATACTGCATACCTTCATCATTATAGTACACCCCCCCACCATCCCCCTGGAATAATAAAGGAAAAAGCCCCCATAAGAAAACCCAAAGGAGTTAAAATTTTCAAGTATTTTGAGTAACGGTATTGATTATACTTACTGATGTTAATACAAGTCTATGTAACAGGTAAATGAAATTTGACAACTTGATACTAGAACTAACTGCAGATAAACCACTCATGTATGAATCTGTTCCAATTTGCTTAGCTTTAGACTACCTTTAGGCAAGCAAATGCAAGGATGCAGATTGGCTTTTGTTCTTTTCTTCTGCCAGAAACCTAAGCAGGACTGCGGAGCATCATCGTATTCTCTTTCTTATTCCTGTCCTTCAGAAATTTCCCCATCTTTATTTTAACATAATACTAAAATCAATAATGTATATCACTGCTTTGAAAAGAGACTTAGTAAAAATGAAATTCTATTCTTACAAAGCTTTATTGGTTTTACACTTGCAGGAATGAAAATATACTTTTTCCACAATACCAAGGAAGATTTTACTTTAAACACACAGGATGCTAACCTGACGATCAAGATGTCTCTTCTTTGGGTCACATTCCAAAGCAGAACTGTTGTATGAGATCTACTTAATGTCATGTCAACTCTCAGGTGCCTTGTTTATCTGGAACGCAGTTTACCTTTGCCATTGATGTAGCCAGCAGATTTGGATTTAGCCTGGTTTACTAGCTTAGGATCAGTGCTGCACAAACACAGCTCTTCTGCCTCCAGAGGTACATCTCTTTGAGAAACAGTTTAGCTTTCACATGACATGGCAACTAAACTCTTAGGTCCTGTTGGACCTCAGTGTGGAGGCGTTCATGTGCCTTTGTGGCATGCTTCTGGACCTTTTTTCAGCACTTCTGGACCTGGGCTGGCTGCTGATACTTGGTTGCATTGCAGGTTCCAGTAAGATTGACCAGCTGCTGTGTGACACCATGCAATTAGCAATCAGACTAGGTAGTGTGAGTTCTGAGATCTACAGTATTGGGCAAATCATAGAGTGGCTAGAACCAGTCTGGTTGAATTGAGGTAGCTTTTAAAAGATGATGTGCTTGACTGTCTTTGTATCTTGCTTCCCAGTGTGTCCTCTATGAATATGTATCACCTGGCTTGTCAGTCTTGGTTACATACAACATTGGAGAGCTGATGAATTTTTTTTTTTTAATTTTGTGCCATTCTGAGGGGGTGGTTTTGATTGCTTCCGACATTACCTACAAACCAACAGGGAAAACATGGAATATTTTTGTGAACAAGCTCCTTAAACAGCAAACCCAAATGTATGAGAAGACTGCAGCTCATCTTAGCTCTCATCCAGCTGTACACTAAATAGTTTGTTCCTGATTTTGTAGTGGGCAGAAAATAACATATTTTGATCTCAACACGTTTGACTTGAGAAAAGAAATTCTTTGAAACCTATTGATGAGTTTAGGTCTTTTCCATACAGCTTATCATCATGCTGTGGCTGTTAAGCCACAACAGAATTTGTAGTGTTGTACTTCTTGTTTTTAATGGGACAGACAAGATGTGGATGTTCTTTTACACTGGATTGTGCAGAAGTACTTGTATATTGCAACGAGTTGGGGCAGGGTTGGAGGGTGAAGGTGGTTACGAATAAGCAGGTTTTGGTTTTAGCTGTGGATGTCCAGAAACATTCTTTGGATTTCTGTTTTTAAGAGCTTCTCTTTACAAAATTGTGCTTTCTTTGAAGGAGAGTCTGTGTCAAACTGCCAGAAATGCAGATGTCCAAGAAGACTCCAACCTCTCTGGAGCACGTGTTGCTGGCTCTGCATGTTTTCCTTTTCAAGTTGTGGATATAGTGTAAAACGTTGATCCAGAAACACTGTAGAGTGATAACTCCTTGTGAGAGTGAAACTGCTTTCAGCGTATAACTGTTTCACTGATGAGTGTTACATGATTTAAAAAAAAAAAAAAATCAAATTCACAGAAAGAAGTAATTTCTGAAGAAATTGACACTGATACACATTCAGCTGAAATAGTTCCTTTAGGCTGAGAAACAAAGTAGAAGAGGAAAAAAATTATCAATTTGAAACAGACGCCTTCAGCAGTAATGTTACTTGAATGCTTTTTCAGAAAACTGCAAATCCAGCATAAGGATAATAGTTTTGTATGATTAATCTGTGCTAACATGGCAATTTATTGTCTCTCCAGTCCTTGGCCATTCCTCTGAACAGTTGCAATTTTGTGGATGGCCTTTGGAATGAAAGGCTATGCTGAAGAGTATAGAAACTATGCAAAACGCAGTGACTAAAGTTTTCTTGTATAGATGACTAAGGGACCTGATCATCTGATGTCTTTGGCATGTATATAATACAATTCAGAGTCTTCATTCAGACAGGATTGCCGAGGTCAAAGGGAAATTTGCTGAAGAAATATGGGATTATGATAAAGTTCTTTAAAAAAAAAAATCCTTTATATTCATGTCTAAAATCATATTTAGGAGTTATTTGGACAGAAGTTATTAAATGAAATATGGTTATGTTGCTAACCAATATATACTTTTTTGTTCTGATGCTGTTTCTTAAATCTTAGTAAATTGAATATATACAGTACCAACAAGCATAATTTACTAGTTCACACTACTATCCTGAAGGCCTTGCAACAAAAAAGGGGGTTGCTCGTGCTCCCCTCTTTGTGTTTAAAATAGAAAAGGGTGACAGTGAATGAGAGAAAAATATATACATTCTTTATAGTATTGCTTCCTTTAATGCATGTAAGTATAATGTGTCAAAAGCTCTGGCAGATATTCGTGGATCGGCAGTACAAAATTCTACTGAATTCATTCAAGCTTTAAACTAATTTTTCATCATCTCTTTTGGTATTTCACCTTTTCAAGTGTTTTCCAACTGAGTAGGTAGTAAAATATATATGCTGAAAGCTCCACAGAGAATAGAATGTGTTCCCACCTACGACTTTTTTGTTGCTGATTCAGGGTATCCAAATCTTGGAAGTGCTGGGTTACTCCTCCATTGAGGTAGAACCAAAGAAGCAAATGGTAAATCATTTGTTGACCATTTAAGAAAGAAAAATACAGCACATACAGAAAATGTTGCTAATATTGCAGCAGTTATACATAAATGTCATTGCTGTTGCTATAAAATAATTTCAAGAGCATATTAAGCTTTACATACAGATCTACTTCAACTTTTGTTTCGCTTTAGTTTTAGAATTGATTTGAAGATGTATGTATTTTCAAATTACTTTATAGTATTCTGTTTGCTGAAGTCTGGTTTTAAGCACCTAATGGTAACAAGAGGAAGCTATAAGTAACTTTTAAACATGAAAATATGTAAGCAATAAAAATAAGGAGACATTATCTTTGACTCAAAAGCATTGTAACATACTGATTGAAAGCATAAAACAGGTGTTTTCAAACTCTCTTATAGTACAGTCACATATGCAGCTTCCTAGAAACACCTTGTTCTCATCCACAGTCAGATAATCTCTCCATAGCACCTATTGCAGCTTTTTACCCGAATAATACCACTAGAGCATGTTTGCTGCAAAAGCACAATGGATTAACCACATTCTAGTAGTGGTTCTTCCTTATGTGACTATCTAGAAACCTGGTATACTCAACCAGATATATTAAACACAGATTCATGTGAGAGGTGTAAATGTTACTAGCTTCAAAATTTTAGGTATTTTGTTTTAAAGTAAGGTTTTAGCTTTGTTGGTGGGTGAATTAGAGGCTCTGATTCGAGAAGTGATGGGATTCTTGCTTACCTGTGCATGAGTGCTGCAAAGAAAGGTTCTACAACTTTCCTCTTTGAGAAGCCTGCTGGTATCACCTGCCTGGTGGAGGGGACGGAGAACACGCCTGTAGGGGGTTTTGCTCTTTGTATTCTTATGCATGTGAATGCAGAGGGGGTAATGTGTGGTTTTGTCCAGCTTTCACCAGGCAGGAAAGTTGACTAAGCATTTTAAACAGAGGAGATTACTTCCACCTGAGCCAAGTGGAAAACCAGCATTTTTGACTCAGAACATCATTTCTTTCCTGAACTAGATGTGGAGTGAGATCTTTATTCATTTCTCCCTGTTATGAACTAGGACAAGAGTTTCCAAATTTTTTTTCTTGTCTTACTACCATTCTGCATCAGAATAATGTATCTGCATGAAGGAAGGTCTGGGGAGGGAAAAAAAAGGTGGGTGTGTGTGAATTGTGGGAGCCTCTGGAATCAGAAGGGGTTTTGCAACTAGAAGTTGGCTGGGGCAGGGATGAAGTCAGGTGTTATGGAGGAAGGCGGTGGCAAAAAGAGAAGGAGCAGGAAAGGAGCCAATTCTGAACTGAAATGCTGCTTCGTCCTGAGTATCCACTGAATGGCCAGAAGACAGTCATGGTGGCAGGAGGATGAGAGAAAACTGACTTGTCTCAGGGGCTTCTGGCAGCCACAGACTTCTTCTGATCCTTTTTCCTTCACTGTTGGTTGGTCAGAGTCATCTGGCTACCACTTCAACAGCCTTCCCCTGACAGCTTTTCCTCTAGTTTAAGCAGTAACTCTAGCTATCTCAAAAGCATGTATTTCTATTTTATTTTAAGTTGGAAGCAATATTTTTGTGAAGCCCTCAGACAGTTTCAGAGCCTCTTTAATTGGACAGATTTTGAAAAAGCACTCTTTTTTAGTAATCAATTTTTGAAATTCTTTTTCTTGAAAGACACACTTTCACTCTTTCTTCTTCCCACCTATAAGAATGTGTATTTTTCTTTCTCCTGCTCATCTTCCCCCCATTCGCCTCCTGGGAAATAGGGATGGGAAAGAAAAGGAGAAAAAGGTAAAGAAGAAAATGGACTGCTTTTTTTTTTTTTTTTTCACTTTCTCCTCTCATTTAATTGTGATTTGAAATGGAATAAATTTTTTTCATGAAAACTGGTTACACTTGAACCTGTTGTTCTTTAGAAAAACACAGTTTTGAAAAAAGCTTTTAGGTTCACCATTCTGTAGTTAAAAGTTTCCATATGAAGGCATTTGATAAAGCTATTGAACAGATTCAAAATACTTACAAGCTTTAATTTTTCCTGCAGATTAAAAAAATAGAGCAAGTTTCAAAAATTAACAAAGAGCAAATGCTGCTGAAACAGCATCGGCAAGTGTGGTGGCAAGAGCATGAAAGACTGAGTGAGAACAGGTAAGAGCTGAGGAATCTTAATTAGCCATTGTTAAAGAAATATTTCAGTAGACAGAGATTCTGGTGTGGCGTACTTGATTCAAAGGACATTAAGAGGAAAAGATTAAAATACCTGGACTGAAGATAATTTTTTGTGCAGGGCATGAAAGTTTGTGATCTACATTGAAAGGGGTCTGTAGACATGAAGAGAACACATAAAGGGAGGGGAGAATAGAGTGGATGTTGTTCTGCATGTACCTCTCAATGATGATCTCATAGCTGTTTAGTTTGACCTATCAACATGTATTGAAGAGCATGCTGAAGAGTATGTATTTCATAGAATAATTTGGGTTGGAAGGGACCTCTAAAGGTCATCTAGTCCAACCCCCCTGCCCTGGGCAGGGACATCTTCAACTAGATCAGGTTGCTCAGAGCCCCGTCCAACCTGACCTGGAATGTTTCCAGGGCTGGGGCATCCACCATCTCTCTGGGCAACCTGGGCCAGTGTTTCACCACCCTCAGTGTAAAAAATTTCTTCCTTATATCTAGTCTAAATCTACTCCCCTTTAGTTTAAAGCCATTTGTTGGAGTATCAGAAGTTTTCAGATACTTTTTAATTCCTTCAGAGTTTGTCTCTAGATGTGCATATTGAGTTCACACTTATAACGGGGAACATTAATATTGTTCTTGTCTATTAGCTTGCATATTGTATATACAGCAGATCAATGAGAGCACTTTTTGCTCAGAGGAGGGTGGCTTCTATACCACCTTCATGTCCAAGTTCTGCACTTCATACCTTCCCAGGCAAAGAATCCCCCTTTTTTACTTAATTGTTGGAGTATTTAAGGCTTATCATTCTTAACCTTAATGAATAAGAAATTAAAGTTTCTGTAAAACTCATATTCATACCTTCCAGGCAAAAAAGCAGAAGCAGAAATAAAGACTTTCCTTAATGAAGAAAGCCATAAGCACAACTTTTTTTTTGGATATGAGGGGCTTGGGTAAGAATTTTTTATTCATTTCTTGATTATCTATTATAGTCAAAATTATCTTGATTATTTGTTTGAGTTTTTAAATCCCTGTCTTGACAGGTTTAGATTTAGAAAGCATAGTGCTGTGTAATATTTTGTGTGTTTGAGAAAGCTTTATGATTCATTTGGATATAGAGCATAAATTATCAAAGGAGCGGAATACATACCAAACAAATACTGTAGTTCCTATCTAGCAACTAAAAGAAAATTTGAAATTCAGGCTATCTGAAATGCAGTGTTACCTCTCAGAAGACTCTTGTCTGAAATCTAAGTTCAGTCCAGCTGAGATGTTACAGCAGGTTGGTATTCTAACTTAATTTTTACAATTTATTATCACCGTATTTTTAGCATTTTCATTTTTTTAATGTAATACTTCGAGAATATAACTCGCATTCAGAGTATCCAGTAATCTCTGTACTTGCCGTAGTGTAAAACTGCTTCACTAAAATCTGTAAAAGCCTAGCAGTGTAGAACTGGAAATCAGGCTCTTTGTTTCTAGATAAAAGCTTTCTTGTTATAACAAGATAAAGAAGTAACAGTAACATATTTCATGAAATAGATCAAATTTATGAAGAAGCAACAGAAGGCAATTTTGGAATTCCTTATCCTTGAAAGTCTAGCTTTGGAAAGAGAGCTTGAAGACTATAAAACAAAAGTAAGCTTTTCCTTGTAAATTTAATTAGTGATTTTTTGAGAGAGAAAATATAATGCAGAATAGTCTGCTGAGTAGCATTTTTTCATCACAGGCATTAGCACATTCTTTTGAAGAGGAAAATGGACTTTTCCTTGAAGTTCCTTCAGCACTACTGTCTTTGGAATGCCCCTACCCTGATTTGAAGACCTTAGTTACCAATGAATACTGAAAGCTTGCAAGTGGGTACTGGTCTAAGCTTCAAGAGATTAATCAACAGTTAAAAGCTTTATATAGGTAATGACAGCTGTTTCTGGATTTCTTTTGCTGGGTATAAAATAAATATAATATATTTTGTAATCTATAGATCCTGCAGTTGCCTTTACCATTAGAGTTGGTTCTATTTTACGCAGAGCATGGAACAGTTGATGCACTGCCCAGCTCTCTGGGGTTAAATAGTCAGTAACTGTTTGCACAGCTGAGAGAATTGAGGCAGTCCTTTCAAAAGCTCTCATCTGAAATAATAAGCAAAATGTTTTGTGGATTAAAGAACCAACAATCTGGTGTGCATCAAATGTCTTCACATGCTTTTGTATGAATAGAAATTATTCTTTCTGTATGGTAATTACACTATCAAATTTATGCCAGAAAAGTACAGTCTTTCTGAGAGAGATCTAGAATGTGTTTATCTGTAAAGCAGATAAATAGGTCCAATCTTTTCACAAATTTTGGATCACAAATTCCCATCACAAAGAAATGTAAAAAAAAAAGTATGTAGCTCTGATTCAGAATAACTGAAAGGAGGAGAGATTTTTCTGTAAACAAAGTTTATAGAAAGAACATAAATATTCACAACGATCTAGAAATGTAATGTACCTATATATTAATAGTATAAAGCTTAGCTTTTCTGCTGAGGCTAACTTGAGTCCAGGAGATACGGAGTTGCAGATACTGGACCAGCCTTGACTTCTTTTTGCCATCTACTGATATTCCTCTGGCTTAGAATGGCATCAGATTTCAAGAAGACTGGGAATAGGAAGGTCCGTGGAATTGTTTGAAACCTGGGCAGAAGAAACTGGGGAGATCAGGAAAGTCCCTAAGTTTCTTTGGTAAAACAATCACACGTTGCTTCTAAATCTCCTTCTTTTTCTATATACACCTACAGTGCAGCACTTAAATCTTCTGCCGCTGCTGCTGAATTAGTTTGGGGGTGCTGAAACAGGTTTAAGATGTTGGATCCCATAGAAAGTGATGTTATAGTCTACTTATCTTTTGTATAATTTGTACAGATATTCTGTAGGTTCTTCTTCTGTTACCTGAAACCTGTATATCATTACTGTAATGTCCTAGCTATTATAATATGATACTTATTAAAAATTGTTCTGATCTTTCCTATATTTATACCATTTATTAAGCAGCAAGTGGCAAATTTACAGCAGTTCCTTTGCTACAGTTGCTGTTATGGAAGAAGTTTTAACAATCTCTATGAGAAAATCTGTGACAAATACTAAATCATTAAATATGTACAAAGTCTTTCTAGTGGTTTTAATTAAAATTGTGTTAAAGTTTATGATCAACACAATTTTGGTGAAAATTCATAGATTTAAATCCCTTGATCCACACAGCATGTGTGCTACTGAATAATAGACAAACATCAATGTAGACAACAGAATCTATGAAAATGGTTGAAAAATCTACCATGGTATTTTCATTGATCACATGTCAGGTTTGAATTTAGGTCTTGAGCTAGCTAATTTTGCACTGATAATCAAGTAACATCAAGACCATCTTGGTCTTTTTTTTGTTTGCCTTCTGGTCTCCAAATCTTTAATGTATTGCTCATTTACGTTTCTATGATTTTATCCACAACAATGTTAAAAATGTGTTTTCAATAAAAAAAGCAAGACTTTGTTCTTGTAGAACTGCTTACTTCCAAGATCCGGGTTTTATAAAAGACACAACATTATTTGTCGCTTCTTGCATTTATATTGGCTAATTTGCATGAAAACATTTTACAAGTTGCAAAGATACAGCCTTGTGATTTAAGTATTCTATAATTCATCAAGCTAACTTTGATCCAACTAACACAGATAATACTGTCAAAAATTGAGTGACAGATTTTTGACCTTGATATGTATCCATGTAGTCTACTGATTAATATAGCCTTAATGAAGCCTTTGCAATTAACTGTCATTGCTCTATACTCAGAGACCAAGCATTCCCCTGCAATACATTTTTTTCTCATTTTTGTAATTTGAGAAGTTACTCAGTAGAACAATGTGACTATATGAGAACATGATAACTTAGTTCATCTGAGGATTACTTCTCTGTCATTCTTCCTTTCCCATCATATGCTTGAATGTACAGTAAAGAAACCTTAAGTTAATACTAGTCTTCCGGCATTACACGTCTCGTTGTTTAACTGTTCAGACTGTCTGGAACAGAAAATTTGGAAAATGTGTGTAGAATTTCCAAAGAAGAAAAATCAGAATAAGATAATATTCTGGTCTGCTATATTCTTTTTGTGCTTTTCAGTCCTACTAGAATGCACATTACAGTGTTTATTGCTTTTAGAAACTGAAGAAGAATTTGGTTTTTTCAAGCATAATATAGGATTATAATGTTTTATAATCTAAAGTCACTAGTTTTACTGCTGCTAAAACACAATTTTTTGTGTTTGGGAAATACCCAGGTCCTGAGTTATCCTATAAATTGTGGACTTGGAACTGATGTGTTTGTTACAGCTGATGATTCTCTAAGCACTATTATATTTTTGCCACAATTTCCAAGGATGTCTGAATTATTTAAATAACTGAAGGATGAATGGAGTATTGCATATGCAGCACTGTATCCTCTGCAGCATCCTTTCAAATGAATGGGATATTAGGATTAAGTCAAGTAAATTTAGTTCCTCTTTTCAGGCCTGTTACCAGGATGTTTCTGGTACAACAATCGGCAATGACAGAATTAATAGTCAGGGAGGTTAACATCTCACTTGGTGGTATTGTTGCAGTCTCTGTGTCTGCAGATTCAACAAGACAGCAGTGCATCAAGTATACATTGCTATTGCAAAGGACATGTGAGGATTATAGGGTGGAGAGGGTAGCTTTCCTTCTGAATTGTTTATATTCTTCAGAATGTGTAAAGCCAGGGATTAATGCTGGGTAAATCTGTTTCAAAGGAGGCAGCTGCCTCAGGGTTGTCGAATATAAGACAATTGCTGTGTTTCAGTTCTGAAACAAAATGTACTGATTTCTAGTAGAATGATACCTACAAGAAAAGCAAGAACTACATTTAAAATTTGGGTCAAGCATTCAGCCTTGTAAAAGTGTGTCAATATCTTGACACTGAAGAAGCCTGATATTAGCTTAAATATTAATATAAAATGTGTTGGCACTTTTCAAACTCATTTTAGATGAGGTCTTCCTTTCTGGAATTTTACAAAAGTTTAAGTGAGGTGACATCTTGAATTCAATCAGGCAGGATATTTTTAAATTCTCCATGCATTTAATGGTTACAAATACACTGGGCTGGATCATGCTGCTTTTTTTTTTTTTTTTGGCTATTTGTCTATGAACAGCTGACAAAATCTCAGCACAGCTGACAAATTTTGGCACAGCTGACAAACCAAAGCATTGGCAGACAGTTTGTCCCTGCTTGCAATAAACTACTTGTAGCTCTAGCTATAGCTGATTGCTCCCCAGAGTACCTTCCACAAACCTTAATCTCTCCATCTTGTTCCTGAGTAGTGCAGATTCATTGTTAGCTGGCCATTAGAGGAGTATACAAGTCGGAGGGATATGTGAGATACAGGAGGCAGAAATTGATGCAGCAGCTGGTGCATCTGCCCTTGTGTGCTGAAGGCAGAGGAGATCACCAGACTGGCCTTCAGACCACAGAATCTGTGGTTTTCCCTGCTCTCAAGTTCATGGTGTAATGTTCCCTGACCAAGATGTATCTTACTCTGCCTTACTCTTCTTATAGACAGAAGACCTGTATTTGTTCACAAACCTGTATGGTCAGAAATATCTGAGGTAGATTGTTACAAAAGAGAATCTCAGCTCTTAGAACTGTCTCATTACTGTTACTAAAATAATGTGTTCCAAATGGTACCATACCAAGGTGTATCAGGACTCACAGAAGAGGATTACTGATTTCTTTCAGAAATTACACATGATAATTCAAAATCCAACCCATAAACTAGTAAAAACTCTCTTAGTGTGGCTGGTACTCCCTCTGAGTAAAGGCTAGCAGGGTTTTATGGTGGTTCTTCTAATAAGCAAATAAAATATTGGGGCTGGAAAGACAAGAATGCTAGTTGTTATCTTAAGGAAAAAAAATATTTTTGTACTCGCTCAGTTCAGCATCAGTAGGAGCAGTTGCAGTGAAAGAGATTTAAATCATAGCAAAGAATAATTATGACACAGAGATTCTAAAATTAATAAATGAACTGATGTCATAGAAAAGGTCCCTCTAGAGAAAAGGGAGGAGTTTAAAACGTTAATTTCTGAGAATCAGTTGCAAGATGTTTTTCTTAGAGGCAGTAAATGTTGCAGAAATAGCACACCTTTCCAATACCATCTCTGTGTCAAAGCTCAGGGACTCTTGTCTTTGGAGAACTGTGCCTGCTGTTCAAGACCTTCAGCTTGAAGGTTATAAGATATTACTGCAACCGTTCCCTCTCTGAAGGATTCCTTAGCCCCGTTTCACTTTCTGGGGCACTATTTCTTCTTTAGACTTAGCGTATGAAAAAACCTCAGCTCAGATGTCTATATTCATTGTCTGTCATGGGAAATCTAAGCAATCACCTATAAAGAAACACTTTCATTGCTATTCTACTTTTGCTAATGTAATTTCAGTTTTTATGTTGTCTCTAACATTTGCTTGGTAGTTGTCAGTCGCTGCAAATAAACTTTTTACAGGAGCTAGATCATTTCTCTCCCCCATTTCAAAGCCACCTCCATTTCTTTTCACGATGGCTGAATTTAATAGCAAACAGCTGGGTCCTAGAAATAGTTTGTCAGCTATTTCACACAATTCATAAGAAGAGAAAGGAAAATAGGTGGAAAGTGTGAATAATATATATCTAACTCATGTAAGCTTGTAGAGGGAAAGCAGTGTCCTTCCACAACTTCATTAATTTTAGCCTACTAATGAGTCTCCAAGTCAGGATTATTACTATAGTATTCTTAGTCCTAAATCTGTATCTGCACAAGTGGTGGGGAGCTTTTGTGTATGAGCTTGCGCTGCTGTACTGTGATACGTCCCCACACAGCAAGTGTTTGAAGTCTTGTGTAAACAGGGAAGTCAATGGGCTAAAAGATAAGGTATGACTTAGTGATACTTTATATACCCCGCTCACCACCTCTGGGAGCGCTAACTGCGAGTTGGCTGGTTGGTGTTCTTTTCCTGTGAAGTTTAGGTTGCTGTTGAGTTCTGGTTTTTAATGGCTACATTTTGTGAATTATTCTAGAGCCGTCAACAAATGCAGATTGCGGACCTTTCTTTTGCATGGAAAAGCAAAGACTAAAGTGTCAGTGTAAGGTCTTTGTCCTGTGATGTGATACTGCTACCTGTGGACACTTTAGTCTTTCTTAAAGTTAATTTTCTATGTGTCGCTTTCATTTTACTCCATTGGTAAACAGATAAGTTACTCAAAAGCACTACCACAGATGGTCAGGTAAGAGTTAGTGCTTCATATTTTCCCCTAAAAAACTCTTTTGTGACTGAAATCTCTCTGTATACAATACAAACATTATTACTGCAGAGCTCTCCGTTTTGATGTGTTTGTAGCACTAATGGCCACGATAATGTTATTGGAGTTTACTGCAGGAGGTAGGATGTGATTTCTCCTTACCTGGCCATCTTCATTGTGATGCTGTCTGCATAAAAGACAGGAGTAATTTTTAACATTTATTCAAAGAAAAACAAAATACAGAAGCAGTACACTTAAACTGCAAGAAACAAGGTGTTTGTTACTAGGGAATAGTAATTTTAATGTTTTCTCATATTTGGTTATCATCAAGTTGCCACCATTCTGATCCTGGAATAATGACTGTGGGCTGAAAATGTTACGGTAAGATAAGAATCATTTTTGTTTCATGAAAGTCAGAGGATGAAGAATTGAAGTGGGGAGGAAAGAACCTCTGATCACTAGCTGTCTCCGGAAAGACGGGTGAAGGTTATAATCCCTCTTAAGACTATAAGGGTAAAAATAAAGCCCATTAGTCTGCCTGAAGAAAATGATAAAATAAATGCCTTTAGGTAGGTGAAGATACGTGGACCTCTGTCCAAATTTGTGCCAACTTCACAGCAAAGCATGCAACAGCAGAAAGTGCCAGTAGAGAGGAAAAAAGGTGAAATCCATGTCATCAAGAGATTGGGTTCCCTTGCCTGACAGGATATTACTTTGAAAACAGTTTCTTGAAATGGGATATTTGCGTCTTTGCATTCTTGAGATATGTCTGTAGATGAAGCTTTCCGTTTCTTAAAACTAACAGCTCTAGGGATATTTTTCTTGTTTCCTCCTTTGGTGTTCCAGAATATTGTACAATGGTGATAATACACTGTGGTTTTACTATGCAATGTTTTTTAAAGAAAAGTTGTGTTAAACTGGATTACATAGAATTTTTTTAATACTTATGTTCACTGTTCTCTCTTTAGCGATAATGCTAGATCGTATTATAAAATCTAGTTTAATATTAATTACATATGAGCATCTCACAAAAAATCCTATTTTCTAATTACCTGATATTTCTGCCTACGTAAGGATAAAGTTGTTCTAACATCTTACTGAATGCAATGCTATTAAGACACCACTGTTGGCTCAGGAAGTCCAAGAGCTGCAAACAGTTGGAGACTGCAGGAATTTGGTGGGGTGTAGAGTCATATGATTGCCTTCTTTTATTTTTCCCTAGGCTTTTAGTCACTTTGAAAACAGGTCACTGGGATACAGAGACCTTTTGGTCTGACTCGGTGTTGCTGCTCGTACATTAATGCTGACAATAAAAGCCTGACGTTAATCCCTTCAAGGCCAAGAGTTCAGACTTGAGGGTAAAATCTAATCTACTAAATCCAAACCCGTGGTACTCTGTTTTAGTTTTATGTTACTATGGGCCCCTCACTACAGGAGGGACATTGAGGTGCTGGAGCATGTCCAAAGGGGGGCAACGAAGCTGGTGAAGGGTCTAGAGCACGTGTCTTCTGAGGAGCGGCTGAGGGAACTGGGGTTGTTTAGCCTGGAGAAAAGGAGGCTCAGGGGAGACCTTATCGCTCTCTACAACTACCTGAAAGGAGGTTGTAGCGAGGTGGGGGTCGGTCTCTTCTCCCAAGTAACTGGCGATAGGACGAGAGGAAACGGCCTCAAGTTGTGCCAGGGGAGGTTTAGATTTGATATTAGGAAAAATTTCCTCACCAAAAGGGTTGTCAAGTATTGGAAGAGGCTGCCCAGGGAAGTGGTTGAGTCACCATCCCTGGAGGTATTGAAAAGACGTGTAGATGTGGTGCTTAGGGACATGGTTTAGTGGTGGACTTGGCAGTGTTAGGTTTACGGTTGGACTCAATGATCTTAAGGGTCTTTTCCAACCTAAATGATTCTATGATTTGTAACATATGTCATAGCAAGGTGGGAATTACAAGCTTGCTGCAAATTCCCACAAGTTGTCTTTGAAGAACTGCCCTGGTTTTAGGAATGGAAATCTGTAGAATTTATTCAAATGAAGAATTCAGAGTTTCACTTCAGCAATATTTACTTTAAAACCCAGTTCCTCGTTTTGCATCCAACCTAAATTATTCCATGATTCTTGCTACTCTAATTTTCTGAAATACATGAATGCATACTGATTACTACACCTCCTATATTAAAAAGTTGTTAATCTTATGCCTTGCTGGTGAGTTTATGGCTGTCAGAAGTTTGTTTTTAAACCTGTTCCTCATTTAGCTACACACAGGTATTATCACTTTATTCATTTCATTGATCATTTATTTAGTGCTCAGCGGTAGAGGCTGATCATCATCTTCCTTTTTCACCTTGTATTTTCCGTGTGGTGTGACTATTCATTAATGTATTTGAGAAACACAGTATCATTCGCCAATAAAAAGCCAGGTTAGAAAAGGAACAATTCACTCGAATGACAGCACAATAAATGGTCATATTAGAAAAGCAATATAGGTTTGCTTTGTTTCGTTAAAGTAAATCTAAATTTCTCAACTCTGATACAACATCCAGTTTATAGGTTCAGGATTGTGAGCCCACTGAAAGGTTAGGCCTTTAAAAATAAATTAGAACCAAACTCCTCCTTTTCAAATGTTAAGTTATACTGAGGCTGATTGTTTTGCCTTTCTTTAGGAACATTGAATGGAAGGAAAAAGATCAGTGGGTTTTTCAGACTGTTATCAATCAGTATCGAAGTGATCTTCAGAGGAGGACGACTTTGTACCTCGATGTGCTGCAGAGATACCTTCCTCACAAATCTAGGCATGATCTGGTCAGTGTTGTTTTAAATATTAGATAAATTATATAAATTCTTACATAAATCATGTAGTAAGCATTTGTATTAAAGAATTTTTATCACAGTTTTAATTTTAAAATTTCTTAATTACAAATTTTATTCTGCACAGTGAAGAAGGGTTGTCTCTGTCTTCAAAATGCATGAACTTGAAAACCTATCACTTCTTCAAAATAAGCACGGTGGAGATTTTATAGTTCCACATACTCTTACAGCCAAATTCACAAAATTAGTTTGTTAGCATTGCTTTTGCTGTACAGTTTTATAGTTAATGTCATGCTATTCTGCTTCTCTTGGTATTTTTATTTTTTATGAGGATGTATAGCATTGTCGCACTGTCTAGGAATAGTTATTTTAATTGGTCTGTGGCACGTATATAGCAGGAAGAGTGGAAAGTTATCTCGTGCTCTCAGGGAGAGGCTATTTTTAAATGTATAATGCCTTTAAAATTGATTGCTGATTCCTTTTACACTCCACAGTGAATAAGCACATAGCAGCTAATAGAGAAACCCATTTCAAAGCCAGAACACTTCAGGATGTCATAAGTAAAGTAAGAGTCTTTTTTTATCTCTGCACGTATTTTTAGACCATCTACTTCCTTGTGTTTGAGGAGTGCCTGGTGCAAAGGAGTGACAGTGAAGTGATACTGATAATTAGCATAGTTTCACCAAAAATAAAGTTCTTGTGGATTTCAGAACTTTTGCCTGTGAGAACTGGGCTAAATAATTACGTGCTTTGTACAATGGAGGTATATTTTAAGCATAGCCATTATTAATAAGTCTCCCTAATTCTTTGACGGTTCATTTAAAATTTAAAAACTATAAATTTAAAAATCATAATTCTGTATTGAATTGATGTCTCTCAGTATGTGTATTAGCATGACAAATACAGAAATGTTAAAACAGTACTAAGAATCTGTTCTTAAAATGTTTGTGTTACATTAGAATGTTAAACTTAGAGCTTTCTCTGCCTTCTTCCCTCTGAAGAAGAATGGATCAGTGGACAAGCACTGACTGCTTGATCCAGTAGCAGCTCATCAGAGAGGTCTATTTTTAGAAGCGCAAACTCTCCATCCCATTTCTTGCTTATGAGTGTCTTAGCTTTAGGTGCTTGCTAGCAAGGCTCGCCTGAGTTTGTGGCACCAGCAATGGCAATGTGATCTTCTGATGTGGTGGCCTATGTGCATTTGACCAAAGAGAAGCTCCAGAGGTAGTGGTACCACTTTATCTTCATCCAGCTATGAGCTGATAGGAATATCTGTGAGCTAGGCGCCAGACGAGTCAGCATCCCTCTGTCCCCTGCCAAAAGCCTGGAAATTAGCTTCAGGAATGGTCCCCTTGACACTTGTGAGCAGACAGCCATCTCTAGAACCTCCTTCATCCCTGTAACTTGTATTTTTTGGAATATGACAGGTCCAAGACTTTACTGCCTCAGTCAGTGCAGCCTTACCTGTTAGTACTTCTGTCAAAGTCTTGAAGCTTGAATGTCCTCGGGAACCTCACTGAATAAGGCCAAAGATGTATTTAAGATTAAACAGTCACCATTTTTGTTAGGTGGTGACATTGGTGGTGGCGGTATGCTGCTTGCAAGCTAAAAATCTGCTTCCAAATTTCCTGTTAAGAAAGAAAAAGTAAAGCTAATTCTCACCAGTACTGCATTTGTGCAATTGCTTTAATTGGTGTTCTGTTTCTCTATAGATCATAATTTGCTACGAAGACCCTCATCTTGCTAAAAGTGCTCAATATCTCTGAAGGTGTATTGAAAGGACTTACTTGCATTTTATGTACTTTAGGGCAGGAAGGAACTATTGCATTTAATTTATTCATATTGCAAAAGCATAGTTCAGAAAAGAACAGTGGGACATTAGGATATTGAAGTGCCTTGTGGTACAAGCAAACAGGGAAAGGCTGGAGTGGTATCACTGCCTACTGACACTGGGAGACTGCAGCATACTTGGCACCTGACAGAATACTTTTGGGCCCTAAATTGTGGATTCCATAGGAATATTGGTGCTATAATAATTAAATCAATTATATTCCAGGTTTGCAAAAATGTCTAGAATTATTTTATTTTATGAATGCATAATTTTTAAACCTTTCTGAAATGCTTTACTTTTTTAGGTTGTTCATGAGAAAGCTTGGGATCGTTACCATTTCATTAGGAATCAGCACAGAGTCTTGATATTAAATTGGGCTGAGGCTAGGAAAGCCTTTTTGCTTAGGGCAGTGACGACTGTTGCTGAAGCCTCTGCTGCTCATGAGACAGAAGTAGTATTGGCTAATACCAGGCAAAAGCAAGAGGAGATTTGTGCTGATCTGAAAGCAAAGGTAGGTTGAGTTTTAAATCTACCACATGCAAATCTGTTTTTTACTGGTAAATTCAAAATGAAGTTACAGTGTTTAAGTGAAGAAAAACTAACTGAAGCTATTTGTCACAATCCTGTTTTTACTGGCCTGATTGAATTGTTTTGGGCAGTTAGGGGGGGGAAAAGAAAACTATAATCTGTTGGCAGAGGTCAGTGTGTTTGTGAAGCTTGACTTGCAAATAGTTTTGAAGATGCTGTGTTTCATTACCAGTAAGGATCCTTGTTAGTGTTTCAACCAGCTCTTGAACTTAGTTTGTCCTTTTTTATTAAGAATTTGATTAACTAGCACGCTTTAGACCTTACTATGAGTTTCATACTGTGGGTATAATCTCTGTATAAACTGCAATCACATTTATTTTGATGGAATTTGAGCACCATTGAAGAGTTTGAACTGTATTTCAGTATTGGAAGAACAAGATTTGTTCTGCAGTTTACTACCATATGAGAGACTGTAAGCAAGCTACAGGAGTAAAGGTCTGGCATCATATTCCTTGGGTTCCTTTGTAACACTGGCAAATCACGAAGTATTTGTGTGTTTCTTTCTCAACAAAGTGGGATTGATATCTATACTGTCTGAGGCTTAGTTCATAATTGCTTTTAACACTAGAATCCTCAGAAGTGGAAGTGAAACATTCCTTTCATCATCGCTACCACCAGTTTTTTAGATTAATGCTGGTCTGTTTTCAGAGAAATAATGAATATCTGTCTTCCCTTCTGTTTATTTTTAAGAATGCTTTCTAAGACCTGAAAAAATGGGTCCCGTAACTTGTTTGCCCTTGTTATGGAGGTTTTGTAATATTCTGAAAGGTGATTTACTCTGTTAAGAGGTGAAAAAAGATAAAAATATCTGGGTTGGTTTTGGTAAGAGAATAGAATAAAATGGGAGGAGCCTGAACACAAGAGGAAAGTGTTATGATGTTGATGCCTAAGGCATTTGTAAGGGGAATTACATTTCTGGGCATGAAAGGCATGTTAAGATTTGTTTAAACTCCTCTCTGTGATTTTCCACTTGCACAGAAATTAACATCAGAAAGCATATATGGTGTATTATTCTCACTTCACCAACATTATCTCTGTTGAACCCTTACTTTTCAGCAAAATACTAAACACTTGATTTTGACTTTCTACAAGTAGAAAAACACATTAAAACCTGTACTGTGATTAAGATTTTTGATGTTGATGGTAGTTTTTCACTATAGTAATAATACAAAAAAACCTTCTGTGTCCTGTTCCTGGAGCCGTCTGTCATAGGAAGGTTTGAATCTAAACACTTTAGGGTTAGAAACTGTCTGGGCTTGACTAAGTGGGGAATACCCCATTTTAACTCCTGTGGCAGGCTTCCCTGGAGCCAAGTGGAGTAAGGAGCAGTTCTCTAGAATTGATAGGGGGGTTTGGTGGGTTTTTTTGTTACCTAGGCATCCCTTTCTGGAACTGCTGTGTGTCTCTTTATCTGCACAATTAGAGGTGGAAGGGCCATTTGTTCCAGAACTGTGAATTTATGAGTCAGTCTTTTTTTTCTTTTTTCTTTTTTTTTTCCTTCCCCGCAAAAAGTAGCACGCAAGTGTTGGAGTATTTATGTCGTCTCCGTGTAGCTTAAGATTCTCACTGATGCAGTGAACGCTGTCTGAAAGTTTTTTGGATTCTGACCTCCTGTTTCCAGTAACCTGGAACTGTTTGAAACTTATACCTATTAGGCCTACACTTTTCAAGGGTTGCTTTCAAAGGTGGCTTTGTTAAGATGTTGAACATTTGAACAAAAACAATTCACCTGTTTCCCAGAAAAGAGGAATGAAAAAGGTACTTTTTTTTTCATTAAAGCAGGATATCATTGTGACCTTGTTTTGATCAGCTGTACAGCTGAAAGGGCTAGAGGACGGAAGTTGAAATTGGGCAAGGAGCTAGCTGTTTTTCAAAGAAATTATTCTGAATGTATCCATGCTCTTTGTTTGGATTCAATGGGTATATGCATTTGAAAACTCATACTTTACCCAGTTATAGTTCATTTTACAGACTTGTCTTTCTACACTTCTGAAGCGTGCAACTACAGAATGTCATACTGTGGAAAGTGGCTGTTGGCAGCTATCAGGTAAAAAGTAACTCTCAGTCTAGTGAGTTAACTTAAACTGATAAACCCCCATCCTGACAAGGATCCGTAAGATGTGGTAAAAAGTGAATCTGTCTCTAAGGGAATGAGTGTAGAGCTGGAAATCAGGGATTAAGACTGTTCTTCCACTTTTTGACTATTAATTGACTTAATTTTTTGCATTTCAGTAAGTTTGGCATAAGGAAATCTTACTCGTATCACTTTCCCAGAGGGAAAATGTAGTTGCTATAATGATTTAGCTGTATAGTAAACTCTGGGTATGCTTGTGAAGAGTTTGTATCCTGAATGTGAGAGAAATAGATCTCCTTCATTACACCAGCAGGTTTCAGAGGAAGTCATAGCATTTCTATGCCTATTTACATCAGCTGTAAAGTGAAGTTATGAGACACACACACTGTAAGATATGTAAGCAGTTCTAGAAATGCAAAGGATCGTTACATCCATTTTGCAGACAGAATATGCAGAAATACATTAAAACTAAAATGGATTGTTTAAGCAGCTGTTAATGATAGAGTGGGAGAAGACTAAACTCTGACTATGACACCTTTCATTTAACTTCCAGTCAGTAAACCATTTAGCTGGTTTACTTATTTGCTTTGAAAGGGATATCTTTCTGTAAATTTCTATGCTGCTTTGAGTTTGTGGGGGTTTTCAAAAGAGTTTTCTTTCTGTGTGAAAATCAGTTAGTTCCTAATTGTAGTACAGATTGAGCAATGCAAAAGAGAAAGAAAATACTCATGTGACAGGCTATGCATTTTTTTATTACTGCAATAACCACATGATATGACCTAACTTTTATATAGTTCTTTTTATCTGTCAACAACAAACCAAAGGCATAGCAAACAAATTAAAGAATACATTATTTAAAACTGTTTTAAATGCACTAGAAGCAACTATGCCATCAGTGAGACTCTAGGTCTTGTGACTGACAAGAGGTGATAACAATTAAAAAGTAAAGCAGCAGAGAAGTTGAATTAATGTTTATAGCAGTTTTTACTTGGGGAAAGGACTTTCAAATTCTTATTCCATGTTCCATCTCACAGAAGATCAATGTATGTCCTTAACAGAAATCAGCGTCTCTAAGGAGGAATTTTGAAACAACTCAAGAAGCTCAGGTGAAATAAATCACGAGGGCCATATGGTAGTCATCTGAATGAAATAAAGTGTGAAATGGATAATTCTAGTGAGAATATACTGTACATTCTTAAAGTGGTACATATCTTTAACACTGCTGTTTGCCGTGGGAAAACAAACGAAACAAAAAAACGTGGGGGGGGTTACACTTCAATGAGTGATCAAGAATCACTCATGTTTGGTATGCTTTGGTATACTGTGTGGATTTAACCACTTTCAGGCTTCTGTAGCAGATGCTGTGTAAAAAAATTCTCTTTCTGTGTAAAATTCCTCTTTCTAAACAACATAGAGAAGCAAATTCTTCTATGTCACAAGGCAGTTAAGTAATGAAGTGAGAGAGCTGTCTTTTAAGAGGGTTAGTAGGGTGCTGCTTCACAGTTGGTGTTTGAAGGATTGAAGTACGTGCTGTAAGACATTTAGAAATTCAGTCAAGGTATCTGCATGCATTCAAAACATTATTTTTCTATGGAATTTATCTTAAAATATTTATAATCCAGTACTTTCCATCTTCATACAAAAAATTTTAAAAGGACTCTCAAGGGAAGACCTACAACAGTAGACAAAAGGACAGTTGAATCTCCTGTGTATGATGCACAGGGTGGGCTTTTTCTTCCTTAGCATAAAGCTATGTGCCTGCCTGCCTTTAAATCTTTTCTCTTTCTCTTTTTGTGTTCCAGGATTAATCCCCACTCCAGAGCTAAAATCTCTTGCAACACATTGTGAATTTTTGGAGAGCAACTCTTGCATTCCTTACCCTGGCAGAAACTAAGATAAATTAATTTTGAAAGGAAAAGAGAGAGGTGGAATTAACTGGGATATTGCAAATCATATAAAGCATGTTGCAGATTGCCTTCCTTCTCCCTTCCTGTATAATGAGAAGAAAGGATGCTTCAGTAAACTCGGGGAAAAAAGTTGTATCTCCCTATTCAGCATGTAGACAAGTCACAGATTTGAATTATTTGACTGCCATAGGTGATCAACATTGAAATATTACAACTGAATGTTAAAAAAAAAAAATGTCTGGATAGGTATCAAACCTAGTACTTTGATGATAATCTGATCATTTTGCAGGAAACTTTTTAAAAAATAAATATTTAATTAGTGGGATATTTATAAGAAGAGTTTTCTTTTTCAGAAGCATCGTCTATTCACCACTGAGGTGACCTGTTCATTTGTTGGATATGAGAAATACAAGGAAGTTTTAATAACCTAAATTTTAAATACAGATACTCATTCAGGAAGTATGTGGAGAACTTAAGAGTTGTAGGATGCTATAGATTTTCTCCAAAGTGGCTGTGAGCGAATATCTAAGATCTTAAAATTCACCAAAGATGAGCCAACTCTGACTCAGTAGTATGTTTTTAATCCAGAGCTAATAAAACTGGATTTATTAGTTTGAGGTCACACAGCATTGATGGATTACATGGCTTTTGGGTCAGATAAAGCTCATACGCAGTAAGCTGGAAGCACGTGCAGAGATTGTCTCTGCAAATTTTCCTTGCTTTTCCTTTCACCCCTCCTTTCCCCCTGTTTTCCTATACCACGTACTCTATCACATGATTTTGTTATTTCTGAATCTATCAACCTCTCTATTGAAATCTTCTCACAATGTATTACCTAATATTTTGTCCGAGGATATGGCAGATTTAAGGGGTTACCATCCCAAATGTTTTTTCTTAGCTCCTGGTGCAGTTCACAGGTCTTTGTCATGGTGATGCAACTGTAAAGCCACAATAAAAACACAGAAATGTTCTTATAACTTCACTCTCTTTCAATACACACACAACGGAAGTAGCTGATAAACCAATTTGTGGTGTGTAAAAAGCAGATGTTCTCTATGTTTTAAGCTACAAATGAAAAAATAATTGTCCTTTTTGCTAATTAAGAAAAAGTCATTAGCAGAATACAAAGATAAATAACCCAGATGCTTGTTACGTTAACCAGATCCTTACACTGTATTTCCAAGGGGTTTAGTAAATACTAATCTGAGAGAAATAGAAGTTCAGACTGTAGCTATTGCCTGTTTCATAAATTGTGTTTGCAGTGTAATTTATAACCACATCCTTTCTACTTCCAGTGATTTGGTTATGTTGTTAGTTGCACACAACCCATTGTAAGTTTGATGGCTGTGTGAGGCAATGCACAGGTGATTGCAAGTAATCAGCTTAACGTAACTATTGAGTTACCAGCTGAGCCATAGGAGTGGACCCCCTGCACTATGCCAATTGCGTGGAAAGTGTATTAGTTTAAATTGCCTTCATGGGTTGCTCCAGCATTATAATTAGAATTTATGCTATATGAGACAACATAGAAATTTGAAAACACTTTCTTCATTATTTGACCATAACAGATTTGGGAAGGACTAGGAGCACACACAGAGCAACACACTCCACTGAAGTTGCCAAGGGCCAGTTTGTTAAGCCATGGTAACTCCATTATGTGTGTTTCTTTTTATTCTTCTGAGGACGCTATCATGACTGCGTGCTTAATCTTATGTACTGGGTGTAAATTGCAGGGTTTTGGTAACGGGGCTGCAGGGGTACCCTGCGTGGGAGGAGACCATGGCCTGACTTGGCAGCTCTGAGATCCATTTAAACAACCCATTGCACCCCAAAACTTCAGCCAATCAGAGGAGCATATAGTGGCTCAGCCTGAGATGTATCTTGCTTGTTTACCTGGTTGCTAGGTTTGTCAAAGCTTGCAGGATCTTAAGTATGTTTGAGACATACACTTATATGTCACATTTAGTTGAAATTGTCCAGTGATCCCCAAAATTACTTGAGGATCGATAGCTGGACAAGCAGACAGCTCACACTAACCTTATTTTCTTAAGAGAATTATCTTCCTTCTTCAGCTAGGAAAGTGGCACCTCAGGCAAGCGAAATAATTTGCATTAAAATTTTGCAAAAGTAGTAAAGGTTCAAAGGAGCTTTTCATACAGCTGCAGAAGGAACTAGAAGAGATAGTACTGTATATAAAAGGACAGCAAATTTAGCTAAGTGGTTGTAAATAGAAATGCGGCTTCCTTAAGGTTATGCATGTGTGAATGTTTAAGCCTACATAATATTTAAACATGTTAATAAAATGTTGACGCTCCCGTTGTTAAGAACGGAAAGATGTTCTGAATAATGCTGACTGAGAAGAGAGAGGAAATACAAGGACAAACTGTGAAAAGTCAACTGTTCACACACTGTCTTGAGCAAAGATGTTGTGACGTGCTTTCAGCTCCAGGGAACTAAAACCGGTCCTATATTGGATCACAAGTTTTATAGGTACCAATCCTAGCCCTTGTGACTGTTTCCTAACTGAAAGCAATGTATCTTTTTACTCTTCAGGTTATGACTGAGGATTATGCTCAAATGCTTTTCTCTTATATCCCTTTTTCAGATTTAAACACTTGTATAGCTAAAGAAAATGTCTACAGTTCTGTTAATGATCAAAACAGTTACTTTTAACCACTTTCTGATTTTCAATTTAAAATTTTTCTAGAGGTGGATATGGATTTTTTTATGTAACAAAATTAATCCTACTGCCAGTAGCCTTGCTTTTCTCCATTATTTCTTGCAGACCTCTTAGAGGTAGCTTGTGGAGCACAAGCTGCTCAAGAGTACCAGTCAAAAATCTACTAGGGATGTGAACTTTTGTTGTTTTTCTAATCACAGCCAGACTGAGATTATCTGTGAGATTAACAAACAAACTTGCAAGTATATTATTTCTTAATTATCCCATTGCCAAATGCCCTAATACTGGACTTCTCATTGGTCTTGTGTAAGTCAGTCAGAAGGAGAATACTGTTAGCTTGTGCCATTTGCTGTTTTGTCATTCAAGACCCTGTGGAGTCTGGATGTGATTCCGGGTACTGTTCAGAAGTTTTCAGGGTAGAAGAAACCCCAGTCTAGAGAATAAGGAACAAGATTTAGAATTGAAAGTTATTGGAGACTTCAGACCACCATTAATATCACAATAGTTTATGTTTTTGATGTACTTGTTGATGTCAATAACTGTTGATGTCATAAGTAACTTCATGTATTAACTGTGTGGTCTCAGGAGGTGCTGCGCTCTCTGTAAAAGTAATACAGATGAGTTCTTTACCGTAACAGTAGAGCTAAGTCTTGTCCCCAAGGAAAGTGAGCATCATTCTCACTGCTGGACTGCTGAGTGACCTGCTGTTTCAGAGTGTTTGCTGCCCTATAACCTCTGTTGCAGGGGGGGTGTTGGGTTTTTGTATTTGGGATTAGGTATTAGCATGGATTTGAATGCTTAGTGTTTGTCATGAAGCTAACAGCCAGCAGGATTTTAAGCATTGTATCATAGAGCACAGGCAGCAGGATGTCTGATCAGCATGTTGCTTAACCTTCTGGCAGGAGACAGTAACTCATCACCACAGCTATCTGGGCTGCTACTACCAGCATATGCACCAAAACATGTAAACAGCAATGGTTCTTGCTAAATATTTCTATTTGATCGTGGTACTTAATATGGAGCCCCCCTTGTAAATCTGAACTTCCTTCCACAATAAACTAGTAATTGACACATTTGCTATTTTAAACATTCATGTCAGTTAATAAGGTTACTGACAGACAAGAAAAGGAAAACAATATGTATGATACTTATAAAAAAGGACTTTATAGGACTTCCTAAATTTAAAAAAGATGGCTTTTTCACATTGTTTTGACAAACTCCCCCCTGCCCCATAATATTTTAGACTTCAGGGAACTGTTCTTAGTATACATTTTAATTTTTCCCCTTTTATAAGCTCTAGTATTCATACCCTGAGGCACCCGTCTCATTATCTTTCCATTTAGAAATATATGCATACACTTTCTATTCTTATTTTATTTCCAAGATTAACACTGTTGTTATTTTATATTTCAATGTGTGGTGGGTTTGATTAGCGCAAGTTGGGGTTTTTTTTATTTTCAGTTGATACAATTATACATCAGTAGCAGGTCTAGTATACATCCCAGTTTCCTTGGAGGTGTCAGCTTTGTTGGGCCAAAATTTGTCTGTGACTTCCAAAGTCTTGGCAAACAAGTCGTTAACTGGAAATCTAGAAATCCACGAGATGCCCACCATGCAAGCCTAAATCTACTTTCCAGTACCTGTGCTGTGAGTTCTGCATGTCTGAGAGCTGTTGAAACTACTGCACATTGGCATATGTTACCAGTAGGTCCAGTGTTTCCTAAATTTCCTACTTTTCATGCATGCCCAAACCGTCTATAAAGAGCACATCCAGCCATTGCTTCCTGTGAGTGTTGGGGTTGCTGTGCAAATACTGTGGAGGCTCACATGTTTGTCTGCGAAAAGCTGTAGCAATTCTGTCCTGGAGATGCAAATGTTTTACAACATGCATTCATTTCCTTCTTCCTAGTCCCTAGCAGAAGGTCTTAAAAGTTTGAGTAGTGAAAGTAGTGTTTGTAATGAGAAATTGTGGGTGAATGCAAGTAAGTTTGAAAACACTTTTTTTTTTAAATGAAATGCACTACTTTTTAGTAGTCATTGAATAGACATTTCTGTAAAATTAGTGACTTAAAAAAATTATTTTAGTTTTGTAACACAGACTTCTGTTGTCCTGTTCCATTTACAAAATATTTAAGTCTAAGGGATTTATGATCCCATTAACCCAAGTGGAATTTATGTGCTTAACTTCTATTAACCTTAATAGAAATTATCTGGGTGAATCCTTGTTCTTCTATGGCAGACTAGGTCTTTAGTTTTTTATTTTCCTCTACATTTCCTTCCTCCTTTTCTTAAAAATCTTTACTTTTTTTCCACCTTAGAATGGAAGGAAGTTGCTCAGGCAAGAGACATAGATCAGCATGCACTATTTTTATCTGAAGTATTAACGACTAAGCTATATTGCAAGTGAAGAGGCTACACTGCTGGTAATGAAAGTCACCTTTTAATATGTTTTCCATGTTAATCTTCTAGTGATCTCAGTTTGACTGTGCTCTTTGGCCAGTTCTATAGTAGATAAAAAGTAATGACCTTCTCTTGTGTGGGGAAATAAGAAGTTTGCCAAATTTATTAAATCATCTTCATTGATTGGATGATGTGTCCATTAGGAACTGAACTGAGAAGAATATCCTTACTGAAGACCTGATGTTGCAATCCTGTAATTCCTTTAGCCCATAACTTTTTGTCACTTAATCACCTTTTACATCTGTTTTGCTTAGTTCTGTTTTCAGGACACGCTAGAAATGCATAGCTCTAAAACGGCCTTTTCTCTGTAAACAGAATTCCTTAGGTCACCAACTTGTTCTGAGGCTGCAGTCTTTATCTTAAAAATGTGAAGGAAAAAGTGTCATGCTTGACGTGGTTTGAATCCAAACTTGCAATTAAGAGGCATTTTGTCCCCTCTGTGCCTTGTGGCTTGCATCTGGAAAAATTAAGAGGTAACTCTCACTTACCGTAAACGGGATAACTCTCAATTCCATATTCAGCAAGAAACAGGGCAGAAAAGCTGGGCAGAGAAGATGACGATGATGCAATGAAGTTGGGAAGGAGGGTAAGAAAGGACAGAAGCTAGTCCTGGCAATAGAAGTAGATCAGTCTGGTTATCTGAACTGTGGACATTTCTTGCTGTGCTTTTGGTCTTCGTTGATTCCAAAGCTTCCTCTTTCTTTTGAGTGCAGTGTAAGTAGCTGTAGGACAGCGCTGGATGACCTAGAGGACTCTAGCCTGAATAATCCTATGGAAAGGGAGCAGATGTGGGTTCCCATGCAATTTGGTGCTCATCCTTTCCAGAGCTTATTTCGTGGTTCTGAATGACTACTTGGGCTCTACCTGGACAAGCTGAAAAGCGTCTAAACTTGTTCTGTGTTTTCAAGGGTACCTTCAGTAGCCTAACATGGAGCTTTGCCACACAATAGGAATTTTATTGTTACTTATACCAATTTTTGGTGCAGATGACATGCACAATAAAACACTAAGCTCAGGTAGTCTGTGCAATCCCAACTGTGAAACATGAAATAACACTTCATGGCTATTACTTGTTGGGAATTCCTACCCACTTTGCAGAACAACCAGTGAGAACCGTGGGAGAAATGTATGTAGATTTGTATGTATGTGTGTTTGAAGAAGAAAAAAAAAAAACTGCAAACCGTAATAAAAATAAGGAAGGGTGTGCATAAATGTTTCAGAGATTAATAAAGCTCTGGGAAATTCTGAAAGTGTATTGTGATTGGGTCATTTTATAAGGTTGAAAGAGTGAGCTAGAGAGAATCAGGGTGGGATATCAGAGGATTTTCTTTTTATGCCTTTAGTTATTATATCTGTGTAGCACAGTGTAGCCTGCAAGAATACTGATCTGGAGCTCTGTGTAGTCATTTTGTGACACTGTTCCTCCTGGTCATTTTATGTCCTTTTGGTCTGTAGTGTATTTTTGCCTCAGTTTTCAAAGTCTAGTTTTACTCCTTGCATGACCTTTACTGTGCAGACCCTCTCTACACCAGTCAGTTGTTCTGTGTTCCTATTTACCTAGCTGTGCAGTTTAGCTGCTAGAAGGAGCTTGATGCCAACTCTATTGTGTCACCCTAGGCAGCTTCAAGATCTATGTAAGTCAGTTGCTTAAAGAGAAAACCTTACATGGTGCTGTGTTACCATGTGCTAATTTAATGGGAATTCCCAAGGAAAGTCTCTCAAAAATTGTTTTGTCATTAAAAGAGATGTATCTGTAGCATTAAGTACATGGTAAATACATTATTACTATTCAGATGTTACAGTGAAAGAACTAATTTATTATTTTAATTAGTTTGTAGTGTACTTTACATTATTGTAATATGCAATATTGAAATAATGAACTGAAAATAGGTATGTACGCATTCTGTTCAGCACAGCAATTTAATAATTCACTTGGCAAAAGCTCCTCTAATAATACATGAACTGTGAAATGTACTTGAAATGCCGGTTGTAATTAAAAACTTTTAGAACTTAATGTTGGCAGTGCTTGTACTGCTAAACTGTAAGCTTCTTTGTGGAACAGGCAATAGGGGATCCAGTTTTCAGTGTATTTTCAATATTAGTTTAACTACTAGGATTTTTTTAATATTTAAACAGAACATTTACTGTTGACACAGTAAACTCTACCCTTCTGATTTTGCGCTCATAGGAATGAAAGAATGCAATCAAGAACACATTAATTTTTTTTTTGTGCATTCTGTGGTCCCAGATTATTGCCTTAGTGAATCAGAATTATTGTTCAGGATTTTTTTGTTTGCTCTTCAGACCTGCACGATACTACCTCTGGAGGAAAAACCTGATGAATACAGTGGGTTTTCTTGAAAAGCTTAAATTGTAGGAATGCTGGAAATTCAGCATCAGGTAGTCACTTTTAAACAGCAAAATATTAAAAGTATGGAAATGCATGCCACAGAGATTCCTCAACTATTATGCTCGGTTTTGCTGCCTGCCCTTTGTTATTTGTTTTGCAGCAGTGCCCAGAGGCTCTCAGATAGCATTGGGTTCCCACAGTGCCATGTGTTATACAAACTCACAGTAAAGCATAACTTGCAAGGTAAATATAGATACAGGCTGGGTTTCTATAAGAGGCAGTCCACTACATCCTTTGTCATCATGAGTTAAGATAGTCTAGCTCCTAATTTTTGAACCTGTGACAATATGGACAGGGGAATCTTTTCATTCTGGCCCCTGCCATCTTCTGTGGATGGTACTCCCTTGAGACCTTCCCCTTTATAGGCAGGTTGGCCCACAAAATAAGCTGAGGCTGTGGGACTAGAACTACTCTCTAGCAGAGAGATGATTTAATGTTTGAATGTGATTTAAAAAGTGAAATATATTGACATTTGAATCAGCTGTTTAATTTCTAATTTTTGATGTTTCTTACATAATAAAACACTTTAGCTCAGCTCTGTTAAGAACATTTTATCCTCTATGACTTTAACTCTTCATGTGGGGAAGACATGGTGTAATGCCAACCTACTGAATCACATTTTATAAGTATTTTGCAAACAGTGCTTTTCAGTTTTTTACCAATTTTTCCTTTTTTGTTGCAATTATGAAATTTTTTTTAAAGGAAGTGACTCCCCTTTTGCCTTAATGAAGAGGCATGGGTTAGATAAACGTGGGAGGGGCAGGGATAATGTAAACTAACTTCATATGCTGCCTACAGAAAAGAATAAATGGGTATTGTGGGAAAGTATAATACAATGAAACTTCCCTTCTGTCATTCTTATTACCCATTTTCTTGATTGGCAATGGGCTCATGCATTCAAAAAAACTAACTAGGTAAAAATGGAAAGCAGATTCTACCCACTGAGTAAATAAGTGTGTTCAGTAGTGATTTAGGGCAGTGTAGATAGCATTGTAGAAGGTAGTGGAGATATGCACTGAATTATTGGCATATCAGTTTTGTCTGGGGAACCTCATTGCGTGATTAATGTTTTTTCTGCTGAGTGAAATTATATATTTGATGCTTGGTTATGCTCACTTTTTTGTATGAAACCTGTTGAAAATCTAGATTGTGCCCCAATATTGATTTCTGACTTGAATCCAAAGGCTTTAACAGAAGAGCTATGTGAAAATAACTAGGGAAAGTGATTATGGCCTGTCATGAGATTGGTGTGTAACATATGCCATGCAAACAACTGCTTATCAAAATGAATGAATAAGTAGGCTTGAGATGATATTAGACTGGATTAGTATCTGTATCTGCTTACTGCTTTATTGTTGTTTGCTTTCCTTCCAACAGTTGTTGTCTTGACAGACTCTCTGCTGGGCCAATTCTGGTCTCAAGATCTATTTCCAGTCTGTAGTTCCCCTGAAGTATCAGTTAACTGCAACTTTTATTGAGACCATGCTAACTAATGGCTGCAATCAAACAACTAAAAAAGATCCCTGGTTAATAGGTAAATTAATATCTAGAGAAGACCAGTAAAGGATCAAGAGGGTTCTCAGACTTGGAGGAGACTGAAGCTGTATCATGTCATGAGCCCACTTACATTGGTGTATATCTCATTATTGACGAGACTTTGAAAGGAGTGTGAAGCAGGATGTAGGAAAATACAAGCTTAAACAAAAGCCATTTTTTTGTTGCATAGTTTGAGCATTGCCTCATTTCTGTTCAAAAAATCTCAATGATGTTATTACAGAAGTTTAAAGTTCCTTGGAATGCTTCTGCAGTTTATTCTAGCTCTAATCTGAGTAGACTTTTAGCAGATTTCATTCATTTTTTGTTTGTTGTTAGATTTTAAAGCTTCATGTATATGTTTTTGCTTCAGTCTGTTTCAAAAGTGAGGTAGAAATGATTGCATCTTCTTCCACATTCATTTTCAAAACATTCCTTTTTAAGTTTATTAGTGTAGCAAGTGAAGGATAACTGAAACAATTTAGCATTTATTTTAGATTCTTAAACTGCTAAAATGCATGAGCAGACTGCTGCCAAAATTGCTGAATAAAAACGTCTATTTAGACAAATGCCTTGTGTTACAAGTTTCAGAGTGTGGGGGAGGTCTCATTTCAGGTATTACAGCTAAGCTCCAGAAAATAGGGTCTTATGAAAATTGACACCTTTCCTCTAGAAGTCTCTTAGCTGCTAGTATGGTCATCTCATGTAATCCTCATTCTATTTTTATTGTTGTTCCATATTTCTGTTTAGATGGATGGTTTGAAATTGTAATTGACTGTTTTTATTAACAGTGATACACATTCTTCTGCTGACACTTCCCTTGGAACTTGCTTGCTTTAGGATGTGGAGCTGCTATGGATTTCTTTGCCCACTTGATTGTATTGTTATTCTTGTATGGCTTAGAACCAATCAGTTTGTCATTCCTTCTGCATGAGACAGGCCCAAACCCACTGGCTTCCTCTGTAGGATCCATCTAATAAACCTCTGCTACATGGCAATTTTTTGCTTAAGCCTTCATTTATCCATTTTCATTCTTGCCAAGCTAAGCAAGCTGTTTAGACCCTGTCTAGTGCTGACTTTGTTATCAGTGTCAGAACTATAGAAAACCCTGAAATAAAGATCTGAATACATCTTGCCCCTTATACTTGGCTGTTCCTCACCTTCAGTGGCTCTCTTGAGAACTTGGGAGAGTTCAGACAACTCTCCTAAGAAAGTGTGTTTAGATCCTCTTTCTTACCTGCTTCTTTCCTGCCTTTTTGGTAGTGCCCCTACGCTGAACAAGAATCCTTGCTTTGCATATTCCTTAAGAAAATGCATTTATCTTATGCCTAAAAACATAGCTAAATGCCTGATTCTTTTTCTTGGAACTTGCTTAAATCTTATAGCATCTGCTTGTCAACTTGATGTGTTTAACTTATGAACAAACTTACAGAAATAAGATCTCAGATGATAGGAGAGAAAGACTTGAGTCCCAGAACTGAGTATGGGAACTGGTATGGAAGAATGATGTGAGGACTGAACTATAGAGAAAATGTGTTCCTCTCTACACCAGAGTAATTCTTTGACATTAAAGGAAAGACAGTGGACAGCAGAGAAGACATTCCCAAGTGAATGTCTGGACACTGTAAGAGAGACGCTCCTCTGCTTCTTGGTGATTTTCAAATGGAACAGCTACAGTGTCAGGGAATGAGAAGACCCTGGTTCAAGCTAGTCTAGAAATGAAGGTGTTCTTTTTAATTTTGGGGCCAGCTGGATACAGGTCCCTGCCTCAAAGTGTGTAATTATTTCTTTCTTACTGGAGCGAGTCCAGTAAAGGACCGTTAAGATGAAGGGTCTGGAGCACCTCTCCTATGAGGAAAGGCAGAGAGAGCTGGGACTGTTGAGCCTAGAGAAGAGGAGGCTCAGGGGTATCTCATCAATGTGGATAAATAACTGAAGGGAGGATGCAAAGAGGACAGAGCCAGACTCTCTTCAGAGGTGCCCAGTGACAGGACGAGAAGCAATGGGCACAAACTAAAAGACCTGAAATTCCATTCCATCCATCACTTTTCTACTGAGAGGGTGGATGAACACTAGAACACGTTGGCCAGAGAGGTTGTGGAGCCTCCACCCTTTGGAGATATTTAAACCTCGATTCAACATGGTCCTAGGTAACCAGCTGTAGCTGACTCTGAGCATGGGGGGTGGCCTAGACAGTCTTGAGAGGTCCCTTCCAACCTCAGCTGCTCTGGTTCTGTTTCCTGCATCCTGGAATAATTTTAACCATAAACATGGCTTCATATTCCTTTTTACAGAATGAAGAATTGAATGTGGATCTCCCACAGCCTGGGTAAGAGGGCTCGAGGTATTTATGCTGTCATATGGCAGTCTTGATTAATCAAGTCATTAAATAAAAATTTGGAAACTATTTGGAACATACTGCTTGGATTCATTAAAGTATTTGGGATGACCAAAAGCATATTACTGGGGGGGAAACCTACTACTTAGCAAAAATTTTTGCCCAGTACTTCTTTTAATAACCTGTTTTGAGGAAATTAAGGTAAATGATTCATATGCAGTATATATTCAGGTGGGACCAGTCATATTTAGTTCTCTTTTCTGAAAAAAATGAAATGATTTAATGCAGATGCTGAGTTATTTATATTACAGTAGTTATATCTAAGGGTTATTTATTTTAATATCTCACTTCTAATTAATGGAAGATTGGGGAGTGGGGGGAGAACAGGTGTTCCGTGTGTCCCACAAGTGCTCAGTGTGCTCCCCAGTTCTTACAGAAACTTAACATACCTATGACTGGCAGGTTAAAGGATTTGGGGCGAGGCGGGGGTGCTTTTTTCTTTTTAGGAATGAAAGGGTAGTTTTACCACTGCCAAAAAAGCTCTACCAAATATGTCTTTCATTAACATTTTTTTTATTACTATTATATACATGAGATCCTGTTAAGGGAACATTTTCATAATTTTGAGGAGAAAGATCATTTATGAAGAATAACATCTGTGCTAAGGATCACGGCAGTAACATTTTTAATTTTTCTTTCCATACTGTACAAGTTTGAATTCCAGTTTGGAATAGTTTTGTGAGAATAGCTAAAAGAAAAATAGCTGTTTCTGTGCTGTCTGCCATTACATTACTGCACACTCAAATACATATGGACAAGTGCAGTTTGCATGTATGTATCCTAATTGATCCCTCTTGCGTATTTTCAGGCATCCATGCCCAACTGCAGTTTCCATGTGCACACGTTTATGTTCCCTCCTTGCAAACCATCCCACTACATTTTCTGACATTCATTCAGTGCCATTAATACTTGCTGGCACAGACAAACTTATCCCTGTTTCTACCTCACTGCCCCATAAAATAATTAGTAGCATTGTCCAAATAAGGTAGAGATGGAGGGAAGTAGAGAAGTTTGAGTTTTCAGGATCTTGTGCCTTTTTTCTCCTAGCTGCCTACATTTTCCTAGTTGCAAGGATAATTTTTGACTCAGGCCTTTGCTCTCTTCCTGTAAAACATTTAATTGGTGAAGAAGGCTGTTTCCTAGCTTTTTTTTTCTCTAGAAAGGAGAGAAGGGAGATATCAGAAGGTGAAACACAGTTATGAACAGGCCTCCGCTGAGAATTAGTTACAAAGATGGTTGAAAAGAGTTTAATGCTCAGCTAAATCATAATTATTAACTTTGCGGATGGAGTTGAAGCTGGGAAAAGTTATATATACTCTGAGAGAATAACAGTGTAAATGAAGTTCCTTGAAGAACCCCAAAACTCGGTAGTTTTTATTAAAACATGAAAACACACCAGTTAATGCTTATGCTTGGGTATGGTAGCAAACTGCACTGAACTTTTAAAGATAAATGCAGGTTGCAGGAGACAAAAGTAACTGTTGGTTAGTCTGTGTACGCATGGCATTCATTACAGGCATAGTATCTCTTTAATAAGCTATCTTTACATCTTTTAATAAAAAGAGAGTTTAATTTTACAACCACTGTAAAATTTCATGTTATTTTCATATTACTAGTTTGCCTGCACTACATGAAAAGTCACAGCAGTGTTTAGTCTATTGGGACACTTTGCAAAGAACAAAATATAATTGTTATTTAAGCAAAGAAGTGGGGCAAACATGACATCACTCAGAGATGCAACTCACTGAGAACCTCGGACCCCAGGGAGTGCTGGATTTGTGAACAAAAATCTTTCACAAGGACAGAAAAGAAGAATTAATAGAGCCTGTGCACACAGCTAGTGAAATGCAGTAAAGGTGGGGAAAAATATAAGTAAAGTATTTTAATATCTTAGTATTAAAGTACTTACTGTAGTATAGAAAACCAGATGAAAAATGGCTGAAATGCTTGTTCCTTTGAGGAATACAGAGTTCTGTTATTGCTTGACAAATCCATTGCAAAAAGAGCTGGCAAGCCAACAAAAAGGAGACTTCATTAATCTTATTGAAATCAGCATGAGACAGATGAGCATACAACTGCTCTCGACAACACCAAGGTAAATCAGGGATCCACGCTGACTCAAAATTGTGCTCAAGAACACTGAAAATAAGTCACTACCCATTACCAGTTACTGAGGACATGTTGTCTTGTTTAACCAATACAGTGTGTCAGGAATACGTCAAGAACGGATTTTTGGCATGTTGAGCTAAGTGATCCATCCTGTCCCTGACACGCTTTGTTAAGAAGTGTGGCAGGCCCTGTAACAAGAGGTGCTGTGATCCCTGCCATGCTTCTGCATCATTTAACCAGTGGTCTGGGAAGCTGCTGGGCAGCTGAGCTGCAGCCGATGTCCGTCTTCCCACAGAAAAGCAGGATGTCAGGTATATAAGACCATTATAGGCACTGGTCACAACCCTTGGACAAGTGGCCAGGGATCCTAGACTAATTTTGCACAGTTTGAAAGCTGACAAAAGGTGAAGTCTCTGTCACTGGAGTCCGTTGATTTCCACAGAGTCCTGGTTGGAAATGAAGTGCTGTTACAGAAATGCCTGAGTTGAAGGATGTGAGCAGACTCTGGTCTGTTAGCATTGGTCTCCATTTGTTCATAGGTTCTTTAAGAAATTTACATGTTATTGAAGTCTAAGCACTGAAGGGGAATTTAAGATCTGATGTTACTGAGATGGTTTTGACGGTTTTGCCCAAAATCTTTTCATGTGATTTTATTGCATATTATGCCAATCAGTTGTGAATTGCACATTAACATGGGGAAAGGTGGTGTCTACTAAATGATTATGTATTGCTGATAAGATTATAAATCTTAGTTTGTAAATGGATTACATGGGTTTCCTTCCCAGTCTCAGTTTGGCAGGATCACAGTATTACACAAGTCTGCTGCAGGACTGTCTTTTCAACCATTTCTTCCAGGTTCTACAGTGGAAAGCACAGCAGGAAGAGGCTATTAAACTAGAAGCTGCTGTAGCTGCCAGAAGAAAAGAAAGGTGAGAAAGAAAGGCTACAGAAAGAACAGGAAATGATTCGTAGAGCTCAGGAGAAAGAGAAACTTTTATACAGTTTGGCATATGTTAATGTGTATAATTGCCTTTAAAATCTTTAACTGATCTCACTAGCTAGTATTCTTGTAAAGTATTAAGTATTATTATAGAGATAAGCAAACAGTTAGTTGAGTCTTGCTACTGTCCATTTTAGCTTTAAAGCTGCCTGCTTTTACACACTCGTTATGTTACTTCATTACGTTTCTAAAAAAAAGAAAAAAGCGTACACAAATAAATGTATGTGACTATCTCTGTGTCACAAAAAATCAGCACAGAGGCACTACTGAATTTCTAACTCTTCCAGATTTGTGCTTTTTAGCAATGTGGCAAAAACTATGAAAGTTTCCGATGCTGTGGTTAAGTATGCTGCAATGCAGCAAATGAGCCTTACAGTATATTGTCTGCAAGATAGCGCACTGCACTTTGCAGCACAAGGGCCTTAAAAGTGAGCCTGAAGCACAATGTTAACATTAACTATTTCACGATGTCAGAAGTCTATGTTACATTATTCTAAGTACTTATGTGGTGACCACTTGGGAAATGGCTTCGATGCATAAGTCTAAACTTCAACTTAATAGAAAATCAGAAATCCACTATAGTGAATGTAATGCGTTTAGAAAATCAAGCTGTGTCACATACTTATTTGTGTGGCCTTTTTATTTAAATGATATGGCAAAAATCTAGGAGGTTGTTTTATTAGAACTTTACCTCTTTTTCTCATTATTTTTTACACTGAAATCTGGCATGCTTAGAGTCCAACTCACCTGTGGTGTATTTGTTAAGACTGCATAATTATTTCTGGAAAAAATAAGTTGGAGAATGTCATAGATTCTTAGCACTTTGTCTTTCAAATGCTGATGAGTAGTCTCTTTTATGGGACTATTTGTGCTAACATGTTTGCAAGAAGGGTCGCTAAAAGCTGTGCTCTTATAACTTGCCAGTTAGAAGCAGTTAAGAAAACAAGGCTAAACTGTTCCAAATAGAGTATTTTCATGATGCATATGAAGGTTTTAGTGACATCACTATGTGTCACATTACAGAAAGCTTGTGCAAAAGAAGGAAGAAAACAAAATCTTCATATATGTTATCATGTTTTCTTTTTAGATTTTGCCTTCTTGTCTTTATTTATCTGCCGCATTTCTGTGTAACATACCTTACTGGGAGCAAACGTTTACTGATGGGACTACAACACGGCCAGTTAGACACCCTAGAATTTGATGGATTCTCATGTTGGTAGAGGTGTCTATTGCAGTGATATTCCTTGTGGGGGGAGGGGGGGAGGGAACCAAACACAAAACTATCCATACTTACAGCAAATTGATTAAGTTTTTACTAAAACAATTTACAACACTTACTGAAATCAGAAAAAAAATTATAGCAGAGCAAAATAAATGACTTGCAGGCAGGTGAAACTGACTGCCTTAGCAAAAGAATGAAAATAAAGTCCTACACTACTTGGAATTTCCCTATCTATTTTTATAGCACTCAAATATCTTTTCCTTGCTTTGTCCAAAGAAATATGTCTTCATGCCACGTCAAACAGGTCAAGAGCAGAAGCCCTTGCAGCTTATTGTATTCCTGGTGGTAGTTTGCATAACCGCTGAATTTGGTTCTATCAACAATTCTGCAAAGAAGCACTTGACTGAAAGTGCTGCCTGGAGAAAAGAAGCTGAAGCTGCTGAAGCCTTCTTGTCTCCAGATAGAGACTGTTATCTCCTCATTATTTCTCATTGCTGCTAGTCCCCAGAGCCAACATTTGAAAAGCTGCCTAATTTCAAATTGATTTTATTTTACTTGTGTTTTTATTCTTCTTGGTCATGACTGCATTTGCACATTGCATATATCCAGTTATCCAGTTTCTTCTCTAGCTGAAGAAGTCTCTACTTACATTGGTCACCTGATTTTATTCTTTTTCTGCAATTTATCTTAAAGATGAAATACACGTTCTTGGCAGAGCACAATCTTTCCATTAAAACTATGCTAAATCATATAGTTAGTAAAATTGCAACTAATTGTCCAAAAGTCAGTTTCAAGAGATGTTTCTCTTTCCTTCAAAGCACACAGAATACTCTCACTTTTCATAGGAATCAGAAAAGTTCAGATTGGAAGGGACCTCAAGACGTCTCTAGTTCAATCTCCTGCTCAGTTACGAGGTCCGACCAGGTAACTCATGGTTTTATCCTTATTCTGTTCTATTTATCCTTAAATTTATCTCTAACATTTGAGACTGTAATTTCAGGTTCAAAAGTTGAGAAAGCCATATTTATGTGTTTGCAAACCATGCACTTTCAGAGAAATCCTGGCTCAATTTAAATCAGTATTGGTTTTACCTTTACCTTTAATTGGCTTATTGTAGATATTGTTGGTGAACTTTTTAGACATAAACCTCTATGAAAAGACACAGGGGAATTTTTCAAGATTATGTGTATGTGCATTGTGTTACAAAACTTTATTGTATATGTGATTTATTTTTTTTTCCACACTGACATATGTTTCCTGGTATTTGTTCTTGGTTGATATGTTGTTACTGTTCTTACATGTTGGATTTAAAGTTATAAAATAACAAATTAAGGCAGAACTTCTACATTTGGTGTCTGCATTCATCTTCTATATAAGAGTTTTCAGGGTGAGATGTGATGAAATTTTGACTGGTATAGATAATCCATAAGTTCTCTCAGTTGGAGCGTGTGATTGTGAGATTTTGTGGTTTCTCCACCAGCAATGGAAAGAGGTACAGAGAGAGGGGCAGCCCGTATCTAATGATGGTTTGCTGCTTAGGTTATAAGAAACTTTGCTGCTGCTTTTCTTTTTGTTACAACTTGTTCTGCTTATTTGTCTGTACTCACACTGTGTTGATAGTAGCAGGTGGCTCTGAAACCACAAGGAAGGGGGAAGAGGCTTGGTGAGGCTGTGTTGACCTAACCACCAGCAATGTTCATTTTATGTGTGTCCTGGTTTCAGTTGGGATAGAGTTAATTGTCTTTCACAGCAGAGTGAGCGGCTGTGTGGTGCTCAGTTGCAACTGAGGTTAAACCATGACAATGTGTAAATATTTTGGTCGTGCAAACTTTCCACTTTTCTCTGGCCTATGTGTAATGTCTATACAGAACAGTCCTCTGCCTATGCACAGATGGAACACCAGCTGTTTGAGGTCAGCAGTCATATGTTTCATTTGAGTATGTTACATCTTAGATCCTTAAAAAGGGCTGCTAACCTGATACTGCCGTTGCTTTTCTGGTGAATGTTCTGTGGCAGGCAAGAAGAATATGTAAAATATCCGCGATCAGTGTAAAAGAAATGCCCACACTCTACCTAGTTTGTAACCTAGGCAGGGTATGTCAAGTACTTCCAAACCTGAGAATGGGTAAAATAACATTAGATCTTAAATACCAATGCTACATTTGCTCTATTGGACTGCAGATCAGATTTTTTCCTATATATTTAAATACAGAATTTCACTGGCCCCTAATTAGAGTTTATGAGAAAGCCTTCAGGCAATGTGGAATACAGAAAGGGAATAATTGCAAAAGAGAGAGTTTTATTCCATAAATATAAGTATTGCAAACAATATTAAATAAAAGCATTCTAAGAAATATGGTTATAGCCGTCCTTGTTTTCACGTCCTTCATGTGTAAAAAATGGCCTATATAAAGAAATGATTGGGAATTCTGAAATATAAGCACTGTTTGGAAGACCTGTTCTATTCTGAATCATGATAGTTAAAGGTTTTTCTGCACAAAGTCAATCATACAAAGAGGATGGTATTTTGACTGCCATTTAAACTGAAATCTCCAAAAGAGGCTTAAATTCAATATAGTCCAGTGGATGATAAAGAAGTTATTTTTATTGCCATTTTATGAAGCTTTTCATGTGAGATGATTCCATAAGTAAATTTCTTTGTAAGAAATTACCTATATTTTGGGAGGTAGGATAAGGTCTCAGACTTTCATAGGAACTTTATGCATTTGATTGTAAAATCAACAGATTATTGAGGTATAATTCAATTGCTTTTATAATTAATTTTATAATTAACATTTTCTTAGATTATTAAAATTCTTAAGATTTTCTTAGATTTTTGCATCTTTTTCTAAGCTTCTATTCTCTATTTTTCCAGTTGTATTTTAAATTTTAGAAACATAATGCTGTTTTGTTAGTGAATTTACAAGTGGCAGCATTGTCATACGCTTCTGTCATCATAAACAGTTTTTTCAAAAACTCAGTCTTAATTTTCAAGGTAAACACTATCTTTGTTTTGCCGGAAGCAGTAATTTTTAGTGAATTTGGTAGCTTTTCTCTTTCTGTTTGTCATAGCAATTGCCAAGAAGTCTGTTAGGTCTAAGGGGTTTCTCAGTCAGCCCTGAGGTGGTGTGAAGCACCACGCCATTCTCTGGCTATTCTTTTGGTTTCTGATTTAGAAGTACATCAGGGTATGTCATCATTTCTGTGTCCCAGCTTGTCTTTCTCTTCTGGCAGAAATTGCAAGAGCGCTAACCCTTGTAGATCTGCCATGTCATCCTAACTCTTCTTGTTGGGATAGCAGAGTATTTAGTATAAGGCAGAAAAGAGAATATATTGTACCTGTTGGAGATGACATGGAATATGAGTTGTATTATTATGTGTTGTTATTATGTGTTAATAACTGGAACAGGCAGGATAGGTCAGCTTAGCTTCAGTTAAGGCAAGAGGCTGCAAGATCAGGAAATACGGGAGGTCTTATACCGAGGAGTCCAGGAAGGCTGGACATTCTTCAAGATGGAAATCTTAAAGGCGTAAGAGCAGGCTGTCCCCATGTGCTGAAAGACGAGCCAGTGGGGAAGAAGACCAGCCTGGCTGAACAGAGAGCTTTGGCTGGAACGCAGGAAAAAAAGGAGAGTTTATGACCTTTGGAAGAAGGGGCAGGCAACTCAGAAGGACTACAAGGATGTCGTGAGGTTATGCAGGGAGAAAATTAGAAGGGGCAAAGCCCAAGTAGAACTTAATATGGCTACTGCCGTAAAAGACAATTAAAAATGTTTCTATAAATACATTAGCAAAAAAAGGAGGGCTAAGGAGAATCTCCATCCTTTATTGGATGCGAGGGGAA